>NC_086005.1:12691429-12923929 GCF_030014385.1 Trichomycterus rosablanca
ATGATTCAGCTCCAGCATTAATGGTTTCCTTGTAAACAATGAGTAAAAAACTTTATGATATAAAGTTTTGACTGGAGTATACACTGATCAGCCATAACATTAAAACCACCTCGTTGTTTCTACGCTGACTGTCCATTTTATCAGCTCCACTTACCATATAGGAGCACTTTGTAGTTCTACAATTATTGACTGTAGTCCATCTGTTTCTCTGCATACTTTTTTAGCCTGCTTTAGGATTTCTTTTGTGTAATCACAAAGCCTATAGATTTTGCTACATTCTGCTGTAATCAGGTTATGTTCTTATATGAGAACAATAAGCAAGCTTTTAGGAAGCAAAAGCTCAGGCTGGGTATGACAAATACTGTATGGTGAAGGTATCACACCTGTGATGTTTTGAGATGTTTTTAAAAGGTCCCCTTAGTAGGATACATGACATAATGGACTCCATTAAGAGCATGTTATGTTGAAAGAAAACCTGGCTACCTCTGCTAAAAAATAACCAAATAATAAAAAAAGAATGAAACTGGGTCTTAGTTGAGTCCAACAGTTGGATGATGATCAAAATCCAAATCCACTCATAACTCTTAAACTTAAATAAGACAACAGAAGAACAGTTTTAACTTAGGGTACTGACACAGCCCCATACCATGACAGACCCTGGCTTTTGGACTTGTTGCTGATAACAGTCTGAATGGACCTGTGTGATGGTCCATCCTAGATTCCTACAAGCCCAGATAAGTCGACGCCACTTCTGGACATGGTTAACATAAGGCTTCTTTTTTGCACAGTAAAGTTTGTGCATTTGTGCATGTAACTCTGTATTGTAGTGCTTGACAAAGGTTTACCAAAGTAATCCCTCACCCATGTGGTTATATCAGCTATTGTTGTGTGGTGGTTCTTGATGCAGTGCCGTCTGAGGGATCGAATATCATGGGCGTTCATCTTCAGCTTGCTCTTTTAGCCTTTACGCACTGAAATTCCTCCTGATTCCTTGAATGGTTTAATAATATTATGCACTGTAGAGGGAGAAATATGCGAATCCCTTCCAATCTTTCTTTGAGGTACATTGTTTTTAAACATTTCAATCATTTTCTCACGCATTTGTTGACAAACTGGAGATCCTCTGATCATCTTTGCTCATCAAAAACTCAGCCTTTCCTGGATGCTGCTTTTGTACCAAACCATGATTACAATCACCTGTTGACATCACCTGTTTGGAATCACATCATTTAGTACCATTACTAGCCCTAAATTGCCCTCTTCCCAACTTTTTTGGACTGTGTTGCAGGCCTGAAATGCAGGAATGGAGGTATATTAATAAATGAAATAAAGTTCAGCAGATAAAACATGAAATATCTCAGGTTCAAACTGTCTGCAATCAAATAAAAGTTAAAGTAAATGTAAGAAGCACTGAATTTTTATTTTATTTGCATTTTCCATACTGCCCCAACTTTTTTTGATTTGGGGTTGTTTTAAAAAGCTACGATGTGTGCCAAAGAGGAGAGTCTACTTAGGAGCCTATAGGATCTACAAAAAAGATTTTGGGTTGAGAAATACACTCAAATGCACTCTTGCCATGAATATATATTCATATATCGAATGTAGACTCATAGCCCTCCTCTCAATATTCTTGTATGTGTTTCAGTAGCTCGAGATGCTTTTGGCACAGCAAATAGTGCCGGTCTGAATGTTCACTACCTACTCACCATTCATTCAAACCTCCAGAGATGCTAAAAAACTTTTTCTGCCAAACTGAACAAACACATCAGAAAGAGAAATAAAAGTGTCCCGATTCTTCTTCACAATGTTTCACCCACGCCTCTATAGAAGACACAACGTGGGCTTGGTAGCTCAGCAGGTTTTGTTTTAGTGATCAGATGGAACGATCTGAATCAAGATCTTGCTATCAGTGCTAATATATATATTAAAATATATATATATATATATATATATATATATATATATATATATTAGGGCTGTCGAAGTTAACGCGATAATAACGCATTAACGCAATCTCAATTTAACGCGATTAAGATAAATAGTGCCATTAACGCAAATTCTAGTTCATGTTGAGACTTGACTGGTAGAACAAACGTTTTAATGTCGGACATGTCACCGTTTTTCATTTGCGGTTTGTTAACATAATGTAAAAGAGCGTCGTAGCATCTGCACTTGCATAATAAAGAAATAAATACACGCTATATTCACAAGTTGTCGGGAGCAGAACACTTTATTAACTTATTCTGTTACGGTAAAGAATACCGGACAGCTGAGTCAAGCACGTTGTCCATGAACTATAAATCCGTATTCTTACAACTGGTACACATCTGTTCTGCTTGAGTAAAACAAATATCTATCAGTGCTATTACTTATCTGAATAAGGGACAGAAGCTTGCAGGAATCAATAATGAGACTGAGGATTATGGGTTGATATGTACAGTATATATTTTATGAACATTTACATTACATTTACATCTTCTGCATTTAGCAGACGCTTTTATTCAAAGCGACTTACAGTACTGTGACAGTATACAGACCAAGCAATTGTGGGTTAAGGGCCTTGCTCAAGGGCAACCTTCTGCTCAGTAGCCCAGTACCTTAACCTCTAGGCTACAACTGCCCTATAAACAAGCAATAGCAAGCAAAATACTGTAAAAGACCATTCAGCACTTAAATGACCATAATAATACTGAACAATGCAACATATAGCAAAAAAAGTATAATAAAAAGAACAACCTCACCAATTAGCTCTTTAAATCATCATCCCGCCACTTCACAACAACTGGTAGGCCCGTGCAGTCTCGGCAGGAGCTTAGGTGATCAGGAAAAATCCTGGGAAGTGGGTCCACTCCAAAGGTGAGCCTCTTCCAAGCCAACAGGGACCCCTTTACTTTTATACCAAACTTGGGTGTGTGTGCTCACCCTTTTTGTGTAGAGGGAAATGACTGTGCTGGCCGGGCGCCCACCCCTTCCCCCCAACACAAGTACTCCTTGATTTATTAGGTTGTGATATGTGGCCATTTGAGCTTGCTTGACCACGCAAATATGCGAAAACAAGCTATAAAAGTGGGTCAGGATGAGATGACAGACAATACAATTATATTCCAATACAATGTCTTATTTAAAAATCATGTGTATTTATATGGTGGTGCCCCCTTTTGCAGCGATAACAGCCTACAATCTTCTGGGAGTCTTTTTCACAAAATTGAGTGTGTCCATTGGCAATGTGTGCACACTTAGTTAAAAGTGCATTTGTGAACCCAGGTGCTAATTTAGGAACTCCTAGCTTGCTGTCAACATTCCAGGTTCCTTTCCGGTTTGCGAATTTCATATTGAACCGGTTCAGTACATTTTAACAAAAAAGCTTCCGAACTGTGAAAGTTCGTTTGCAGCTGGTACCAAACAATTCTAGGAATTTTAAAGCGACCCGTGGCATTATCCGTGGACAAGTCGTAAAAATAGAGAAAGCAACAATGGCTGTAAAGTTTACATTTTAAAATATATAAATCCAGTGTAAAAATATAAATGTAAATTTGTACAACCCCAAATCAGAAAAAGTTGGGACAGTATGGAAAATGCAAATAAAATAAAAATGCAGTGTTCCTCACATTTACTTTGAGTTTTATTTGATTGCAGACAGTTTGAACCCGAGATATTTCATGTTTTCTCTGCTCAACTTCATTTCATTTATTAATATACCTCCATTCCTGCATTTCAGGCCTGCAACACATTCCAAAAAAAGTTGGGACGAGGGCAATTACGAGGGCTAGTAATGAGGTGAAAAAACTAAATAATGATGTGATTCCAAACAGGTGATGTCAACAGATGATTGTAATCATGGTTTGGCACAAAAGCAGCATCCAGAAAAGGCTGAGTCTCTGATTAGCAAAGATGATCAGAGGATCTCCAGTTTGTCAACAAATGCATAAGAAAATTATTGAAATGTTTAAAAACAATGTACCTCAGAGAAAGATTGGAAGGGATTATACCTTGAATACAGTGGACCTTTGACTTACGAATTTAATTGGTTCCAAAGGGCTGTTCTTAAGTCAAAATGTTCATTAGTTAAACTTATTTTTCCCATTAGAAATAATGTAAATAGAATTAATCCGTGCCAGACCTCCCAAACCCCCCTTTACATAACCTTTCTAATGTCTTAAATGGTCTTTTTTGTTATAAATACAAGTATATTTTCCCTTAAATTATAGAATAGACATTACTGTAATAAACAATAATAAACAACAATACAAAGTACTGTACTGTACATAAAACACACATCACATTTCAGTACAGTACGTGTGCTGTACCATACACCATAATAAATTTCCATATTTTTTTATGAAATGTATCTAACAGAAACAACAACTCTCATATTTCTATATTATCTCCTTCTTTATTTCAATAGTGTTGTATTTTGTAGGTGTAATTGAACGAAAGAAAGAATACTTTACTCAGCGACTTCCTTCTTCTCTCTCACTCACTGTCCCCTCTGTCTAATACACAGTGACAGCTACTGGCAGGAGTAATTATACAACAACAAATAGATAGATTTTCTCAGCACTACACTTTTTCTGCGCATTGTTTTGGGACATTTTAGTATAGAATTTTACAAAATATAAAGGAAACCGGAAAAAACGCCGTCCGCTGTCCGAATGTTTGCTCACTGTATATATATATACATAGAGAGAGACGGCCGGAGTCAACTTGTTCGTGACGTCACGTGTTTCGCGAATTTCGGTTCGTAATCCGAAATTTGTTCGTACGTTAAGTTGAAAAAGATTGTTCGTAACCCAAAATGTTCGTATGGTAAACCGTACATAACTCAAGGGACTACTGAATATGCAAATTTTGTGTAATCTTGGTGGACTAGCTGCTGGCTGAATTCAACGTGTAGTGTTACTCTGAGTGCCATGTATTAGTCTGAATAACTGAAAATCCTTTTCTTCAGCTCATTTATCCACCATAATACCTGTGTATCTTCAAGCAGTGGGAGATTTTTCCTACTCCTGTGAGTAGTAGAACTCCTGCTTCTCCTTCCTACAGGTGCTGCTTGTAGAAAACCCAGTTTTGTTATAGTGCTAATGCTGCAGCCTCTCCTGAGACCATGTTAGCCCAGGGCTTCGCTCTGTCTGATTTAAACTGAACCCTCAGGGTGATGGATGCTCTCTGTAGATGTGTACCCCTGGCTTTAATGCATGCGCATTGCCCCGATGGGACGACGGCTTGATATATCTCAGACCCTCAGACCCCCTGCGTATAAATACGACCCTGTGTTGAGAAGGCACGGTGAGTAATTGCTGCTGTGTCCAGAGTCTACTGCTGTCCTGGAGAGTAGCTGTCTCAATCTATCCACCCCATTCACAAAAGCTTCAGTCAATATATGAGTTTAGTAGCCTATTGATGTTTGCCCAGATTAACACAATTGCTTTCTTTATCTATGATATATAGAAGGACTTCCTGACAAAAGACACCATGGAGTTCTGTGCAAGCTTGTTTATGTGAGTAAAAACGTAAAGAGATATGTGGCCACCCCATCTAATTATTAAGTTTAAGTATTCTAGCCACACCCATTGCTAACTGGTGTGTAAAATCAAGTGCTATCAAGTCAATTCCAATAGTGTTTCTCCAGAACATTCTGACTTCTCTTTGGGTCTTCAGGCTTTTTAATGGCTTGTTTATTGTTCCTCTAATCGTATCCATTCATCTTCTTGCTGGCTGTCCTCTTCCTCTTATCTTTAACTCTACCATACATAACTGTCTTTCCCAATGGCTTGGTTCTTCTTATGCAGTCATAGTCCATAAAGACATGGTTTAACAGTTTGGTGAGAAGGATCTCCTCCACTTTTGGTATGAATTGGAACATTTCATACAGACAGGCCTTCTTAAAATTAATCCCTGACCTTACAAATGCTTTGTTGACTGAATGAATCCAAATAAAACCACCTCCTTGTTTCTACACTCACTGTTAATTTTATCAGCTCCATTTACCATATGGAAGCACTTTGTAGTTCTACAATTATTGACTGTAGTCCATCTCTTTCTCTGCATGCTTTGTTAGCCCTCTTTCACCCTGTTCTTCAATGGCCAGGACCCCCACAGGACCACTACAGAGCAGGTATTATTTGGGTGGTGGATCATTCTCAGCACTACAGTGACACTGACATGGTGGTGGTGTGTTAGTGTGTGTTGTGCTGGTATAAGTGGATCAGACACAGCAATGCTGATTGAGTTTTTAAACACCTTGCTGTCCCTGCCAGATTGAGAATAGTCCACCAACCAAAAATATCCAGCCAACGGCGCCCGATTGGCAGCGTCCTGTGAACACTGATGAAGGTATAGAAGATGACCAACTCAAACAGGAGCAATAGTTGAGCGATCGTCTCTGACTTTACATCTACAAGGTGGACCAACTAGGTAGGAGTGTCTAATAGAGTGGACACAGTATTTTAAAACTCCAGCAGCGCTGCTGTTTCGCTCATACCAGCACAACACACACTAACACACCACCACCATGTCAGTGTCACTGCAGTGCTGAGAATGATCCACCACCTAAATAATACCTGCTCTGTGGTGGTCCTGTGGGGGTCCTGACCATTGAAGAACAGGGTAACAGCAGGCTAAAAAAAGTATGTAGAGAAACAGATGGACTACAGTCAGTAATTGTAGAACTACAGAGTGCTCCTATATGGTAAGTGGAGCTGATTAAATGGACAGTGGGTGTAGAAACAAGGAGGTGGTTTTAATGTTATGGCTGATCAGTGTATGTTTACATTACAACTGTAGTTGTTCCTCAAGTGTGGAAAGTATATTGATAGTTGAGAATTGTACAGTCTGATGACTACAGGGAAAAATTACCTGCAGAATAATAATGAAATCCCACAAGCTCATGGTCAGGTGTCTACAAGCGTTTGGCCACAAAAAAGCTAAACATAACTTGTAGATCAGCTGATTTGAAATAGAAGAAAACCTTTATTTGTCATATATACATGTACACGTGTACAGTACGATAAAATTTTTCTTTTTGCATATCCCAGCTTGTCTGGAAGCTGGGGTCAGAGCGCAGGATCAGCCATTGTACGGCACCCCTGGAGCAGATAAGGTTAGGGGCCTCAAGGATCCAATAGTGGCTGCATAGCAGAGCCTGGATTTGAACCAACAATCTTCCAGTTGATAGCCCAAAGCTTTACCCACTATGCTACCATTGTCCAGTATGTTTAAAATGTATTTAAAAATCCCAACCACACTGCATTAGGTGCAGCAGTGTTGTTGGAATTGTTAAATAATGTTTAAGCATACTGACCTCCTTATTAGGAACACGCACCCTGTTAACACTAGTTGTAGGTGCACAATATGTGTTTATCCTCCTCTAGTCTTTTATCAGTGCACACTTTCTGACCACATGACACTGTTGGCTTTATTTTTGGTTGGAACAGAATTCTTCTCCCAGCGTTAACTCTAAGGTGTTTAAAAATCCCAGCAACACTTTTACTGCTACGCCACATAAGTCTATTTCCAACAACTGACTCCTCTATACATTACTGATCTATTTTTAAAATTCACAGCATGTCTTCGCTTGTAAAAAAAAATCGTTATAACATATACTCACACGTCTTCTTACACTTGCTTTTCATCAGTCATCAGTCACATTTTACACATTTCTTTAGAAGCTTTGTGCTAATTATTTGTGCGAATTCTAGACTGAAACTGAAGAACATGTGTGGAATTGTTGGGAATCACACCTAGGATACCATCTGCATTTGGTATGCACTAATAAACGTTTTCATGCTATGTTGAAACCCTCAGGTGATGACTGCCGTCATTGCTACACTAATATAAGTAAAATTTTTGTAATTATTAGTGATATAAACAGTATAAACATGGGGTCAGTATTAAGAGTTAAATTAACACTAAATAATAAACACAAATTCACTGCTTAAACTATAAAAAAAATATATATATATCCTTTTGGATGAGTAGCAAGTTTATTATGTGGTCCAGTGTGTCTGTAAAGAATAACTGTAAATAAATAATAAAAATACATGTTGCCGAAATATTTAAACTAACCAAAAATAAGATCCAAATACTTTTGGTTTGACACCTTTTAATTGCTGATTTTAAGGAGTTTCAGTTGCACCTAACAGCTGTAGAAAATCAATGTAATAAAATTCACTCACTCACTTTCTTAACCGCTTATCCAATTAGGGTCGTTGTGCTGGAGCCTATCCCAGCTTTTCAATGTGCGCAAGGCACACAGTAACACCCTGGACGGGGCACCAGTCCATCGCAGGGCAGACACACACACACACACACACACATTCACTTATAGGGCAATTCAGTGTCTCCAGTTAACCTGACTGCATGATTTTTGGACTGTGGGAGGAAACCGGAGCTCCCGGAGGGGACCTACACAGACACGGGGAGAACATACAAACCCTGACCCGGACTGCCCCGCCTGGGGATCGAACCAAGGACCTTCTTGCTGTGAGGTGACAGTGCTACCCAGCGAGCCACCGTGCCACCCTGTAATAAAACTATGCTGTTAAATTTGTGGCAACAGTTTAAGGAACTTCAGTGGTCTGCACAGAGCCCATAACCTTAACCCTATTAAACACCATTAGGAGCTTAAAACAAGCAACAAACATGCTTGTATATGTATTGACTTATCTTAATTCCATCTAGATGTGAGTGAGTGTGAATTTTTTCTGCGTGGGTTTTCTTTCGGGAGCTCTGGTTTCCTCCTACAGTCCAAAGACATGCAAATGAGGTGAATTGAAGATACAAAATTGTCTGTGACTGTGTTTGACATTAAAGACTTGAACTGATAAATCAAGAAAACTCCAGTTAAAACCAGTAACTATCTGTCCTGTCATGAATGTAATGTAATACATGCCTTCATGCTCAGGCCAAGTGTTCCTGGCATAGTCTAAAGATCCAGTACCAACCTGACCAGAATAAAGTATACTATACCATACTATATCAATACCATATCAGAAATAGTGATTGGATTTTCTAATTGAAGTTCCAAGCCTCTAATTTAGGTGGTGGTGTCATTTTTAACCAGGTGGCAGGCAGCAAAGTAGTCCAACACTAACAGCCATATAAAGATGCAGCGCTGGTCCTGTGGGGAGATCCTAGTCTCAGCTCAAGTTAGCCCCGTTGCTCTCTGATTCCCCGTGGAGTCGACCAAGAGTGCTCACTTCTTTGTTGTTGCTCTTAAGCTAGCTTTTTCTTAATGCTGCAGGCACTCTAGTGTTAAGGGTCTTACCTATTTATGTAGAAGCAGCGGTTCATTAGCATTGATGTGTATTCATTTATTCATTTAATCTATAGTGACCCACAAGCCAGGCAGAATCCAGTGCTCGCTGACAGCGACACCCTGATATTTTCATATGCATTCCTTAAAAAAGCTGGCCGTACCCTTATAACCCTGGAAATTGAAGACTTGTAGAGGAATTGTAGAAATAAAACCTCAATTCTGCCTTAACCTAAACTGCAATAACAATGGCTTTATTATATCCTGCCAGATATGACGGGAACCTGTCGTGTTTGCATCAAAAATGTCCAGAACTCACTATTATTACAGACTGGACTGAGTGATGAAGAACTCCAATTGCTTGTTTATTCTTTTTGCTAGTTATAACTTTTAGTTTAATTTAATTTTGTGTATGTATGATTTGTGTAAATACTATTCATTCAAATTATTCTCCAGGCCACCCAAGGGGGGTGGGTCTCTCCTGAGTTTGTTTCCTCTCAAGGTTTCTTCCTGTAATTTTAAGGGAGTTTTTCCTTGTCTCTGTCATGCTTAGCTTGCTTAACAGGGGTTTTTGGTCTGTCGGTCCTGAATTTTGTAAAGTTGCTTTGAGACAATGTATATCATACAAAGCACCATACAAATACATTTGACATGACTTGCCTTTGCAATCAAGTACTTAATTATTATTAATTTGTGGTGTCTGAATGATTTTTGCATAGAAAATTTACATATATACAACCCCTAATCATAAAAAGTTGGGACAATATGGAAAATGCAAATAAAATTGCAGTGTTCCTTACATTTACTTTGACTTTTATTTGACTGCAGACAGTTTGAACTCAATATAATTCATGTTTTGTCTGATCAACTTCATTTCATTTGTTAATATACCTTGGTACATTTGTTAATATACCAATATAAAAAGTTGGGATGGGGCAATTTAAGGCTATTCAGCAAAAGCAGCATCCAGGAAAGGCTGAGCCTTTGCACTGCATCAAGAACTGCCACTCAACAATGGCTGATATAACCACATGGGCAAGGGATTACTTTGGCAAACCTTTGTCAATTTTCCAATCTGTCTTAACTTTTACTGGGGTTGTAGTATATATCCTTTTTAATAAACAGAAAGTCAAAATACATAAGCCTTTATTCACTAAGACCAGTTTGAACCTCCAGAATCATATTTGCACTAATCAGAGTCTGATTCACTAGACGTGTACACTTGAGCATACTTGTTAAATCAGCACAAATTGTGTCCAATTTTTACAAACATATTTACATCAGTACAGCATTGCAGAAGTTAAAATTAGTGGTTAGTGGAACAAGTCTTGGAATAACTGATTGGTTCTATGCACATGTAAACAATGTGTGTGTCTAAAATGACTGATTACAGGTTTAGATAGATAGATGGATAGATAGATAGATAGATAGATAGATAGATAGATAGATAGATAGATAGATAGACAGACGGACGGACGGACGGACGGACGGACGGACGGACGGACAGACGGACGGATGGATAAATGGATGGATAGATGGATGGATGGATGGATGGATGGATGGACGGACGGACAGACAGACAGACAGATAGATATAATGCCTTTATTTGTCATATATACATATACACATGTACAGTACAAATAAATTATTTCTTCGCATATACCAGCTTGTTTGAAAGCTGGGGTCAGAGCACAGGGTCAGCCATTGTACGCCGCCCCTGGAGCAGAGAGGATTAAGGGCCTTGCTCAAGGGCCCAACAGTGGCTGCATGGCAGAGCTAGGATTCAAATTTCAACCTTTCAGTTGATTGCCCAAAGACCTACCCACTAGGCTACCACTGTCCCTAAAAAAGATGAATTCCCATACCGGGAGTCGAACCCGGGCCACCTGGGTGAAAACCAGGAATCCTGACCGCTAGACCATATGGGATTAAAGATGTAGATTCAGGAGACAATGTATTATCAATGTTTATGACTTCACAATATGCAAAGACATGGCAACAAGGTGATGCATTGCTGAGTAACAAAGAGAAAAGCTGACCAAACAACAGTGCTTGTCAATCTTTCCCAAAAAAAAAGGACATGGTTTGATGTTATTACATTTCTCAAACAACAAACACAATTTTTATATTAAAGATGTTATTCCAGCAGTCAGACATGTCAGTGCATCATGGTGTGAGGATGCTTTGCTACATCTGAAATGAAAAATGAATTCTATCTATTCTTTCTATCTTGAAGAATAGAAGGTCATCTGTCTGCGAGCTAAAGTTGAGGTGTATTTGGGCTATGCAAAAAAACAAGGAGCTAAAACTCATGCCTACAAACCAGCAGTTTCACAAAAGTTATTTTGAAATTGGTTTTACTGGAGTTTCCTTTCCTGGCAGTGGGTAGCGCTGTCACTTCACAGCAAGTAGGGCTTAGGGTTAATTCCCCATCCAGCTATCCAGGGTCATTACTGTGTGGAGTTTGCATGTTCTCCCTATATCCACTTGAGGTTCCTTTAGGGATCCAGTTGACCCCCACAGGTCCAAAGACTTGCAGTCAGGCCAATTGGAGCTACTCTCAATTGGCCTAAGTGTGAGTGTTTGTCTGCATTGTGATGGACTGGTCACCTGTCCTGGCGGTTTCCTACCTTTTACCCAATAAATCAGACAATGTCCTTACCCACCATCTGATCTCAGACCAGCAATTAAAGCATACACTGCAGAAGCTTGGCAAAATGTATGGCAAACATGTACCACCAATAAACTCTTTGAGATCCATCCTACTATAAAAACAGACAGAATTCAATACCTCAATAAATGATGGGATCAAATTATTTACTGTACACAAGATGCCGTATAGGACACACCAAACACCTTCATAACTACCTGCTAAAAGAAGACCAGGTCCCCACTTGCCCCCACTGTGGAGCAAGAACAACTTTTAAACACATTCTCTGCTTAAATTCTTAGAATAGGACTTGCAGGGTCGTCGTTGTCGCATTTTTAATTTAAAAATTCTCCACACATTCTATATTGGGGACAGATCAGGACTGCAGGCAGGCCAGTCCAGTACCCGTACCCTCTTCTTCCGCAAACATGCCTTTGTAATGTGTGCAGCATGTGGGTTTGCATAGTCTTGTTGAAAAATGCATGGACGTCCCTGGAAAAGATGACGTCTTGAAGGCAGCACATGTTGCTCTAAGATCTCAGTGTACTTTTCTGCATTAATGCTGCCATCACAGAAGTGTAAATGACCTTTGCCAAGGGCACTGACACAGCCCCATACCATGACCCTGGCTTTTGGACTTGTTGCTGATAACAGTGCACACAGAGCACACAGTGTCCTTTAGTTCCAAAAAAGACCTGGAATGCTGATTCATCTGACCACAATACAGGTTTCCACTGTGTGGTGGTCTATCCTAGATGTCTCAGAGCCCAGAGAAGTCGACGTCGCTTCTGGACATGGTTAACATAAGGCACGAACGCAATATAAGAAATGACTTTTCAATATAAACCTTGACTTTTTAAACAAGGAACCTTTCATTTATCCATGATAATAGCAATAGTAGCTGACATGGCGTTAAGAATCAAACAAAGAAACAAAGAAATCCCAATGAATCAGACCCACTGTGACCCTGACCAGGATAAAGCAGTGGTAAAATAAACAGTGAATGAATGATGTTTTTGTGTAATGACGTTTATACTGTATAGCGAGGTATCTTTTTAACAGCGCTATAAAATTTTGTAAAGGTTTGATTTTGTATAACTTAATTTAAAAGAGGCCGAGATGAATCTCACAATCTTTTGGACAGCAAACAACTAGTAGTAATAGAATCAGCAGTGTGTGAAAGATCTGAATAGGATCTATTATGCTGTCATGATGTTTTCTTTGTTGAGCCTCTTGTTTTGTTCTAACACGCCAGGCGTATCACAGGATTAGATTACTGTTATTTTCTCACCCGTTTTATGTGCTTACCAGGAAGCGGCATCCTCGACCCACACAGACAGATGGAGATTAGAAAAAAAGAATATACTGTACATATATAGCTAAGGCAGGCTTCAACGTTCCCCTGAGAGATTGTGTCCAGATCTTATGAATATTCTGTTTTTCAGAAACACAGTAAGTTCGAATTAAGTGAGAAGGTTGATTTGCATTTTGTATCATTTTTTTTCATTGACGGCGAGTATTTCGATGTTTTTCTGTTGTTGTTTGTGATGTTTATTGAAATCTCACATTGTTTAGAGCACACCTGGGCATTGTACGGCCAGCGGGCCACATACGGCCCTTTGGCTGACCCCAGCCGGCCCGCATGAGGTCAATGACGTAAATAAATTTACAACACACATGCAATGCAATAGGATTGTTTTGTTTTGAAGGGAGCGCTATTTCTTTAAATTTACATACATTTTAATGTACGTGTATGCGAGTGTATCCAGCTTTATTGTAATAGGTGGTGAACACACCGAGTGCAACAGATAGAGACTATTTATTTACTGAAGTCAGATGTAAAGCTGTTTAAGAATCACAATTTAGATCTAGGGTTTAAACCGCCATTACGGTCCTAAATGCAAAGACTGAAAAACAGCAAACGAGGTCATTATACTCCAAACAAAATAGCAATAGCACTTTGTATAAAGTTAATTTGAAAACCTGCACATTTTGTTCACACCTATTTTTAAAAAAGTTGATTTTATGTGAAATAATGGTGATGTTTTAACTCTGCCTGCTTCTCATTTCCGTTGCCTGATTGCAACATCTACTCTTACCAGGAACAGCTTATTAGAACTGTACAATTTACTGCTTTAATATAAAAAGATACAACTAATATTGAACAGAATTAGATTCACCCTATTGGTCCGGCCCCCCAACAACAGTCCCATTTTCTTACGTGGCCCCTTGGAATATTTTATTGTCCACCTCTGGTTTAGAGCATTGGTTCAGGTCATTCAGGTAAAAACTCAAGCTCAGCCAGGCTAAAACCATAAAAATGGTGTGTTTGAAAACCTAGTGAGCTCTCTACATAGACAGCATTTTACGTCATCCTCGGCATGCTCCAGAGAAGAAAGCTGTTTGAATTCTTAGATGCCTTAAAATGCTGCCTAGTGTCTTAAATCTGAATGGTATTTTGACAGAATAACGAGGGAGCATCCGATGCTGCCTTAGCGGTGAAGGCAATCCCAGCATACAGTGCGGCACAAGTTTTCTCACAAAAAATTACAAATATGGCGGACAGATGCGGAGCATTTTTAAACCTAAATAAATGTATTTTTATTTTATATTTATTATTTTATTTATTTGCAAATTCGTTCTTGTCAGCGAATTTAACAGTTTTCGGTACACGGAGGGAGATGTTAGTTGACATGCCAGCATGTTGTGCCACCTCATCCCATTGGTTTGAATGCCATGAGGCTAACTGTTTTAGCTTAATAAGCGAAAACTGATGGAATCGCTAAGTAGTGCATTCGAATAACCTGACTTATAAGTCGATGACTTATTAGAATTCTCTCTACTTAGGCAGCTGCCTATGTAGGCAGTAAGACAGCAAGGCAGCTCACTAGGTTTTTGAACAGACCCAATATGTCTATTTGCTGCTAAAACAGCCTCAGCTCTTCTGAGAAGGTTTGTTAAATAGATTTTGGAACAATTCTAGAATTTGAAATTAAGCTACTCTACTGTGTTGGGATGCAGATGTTGGATGTTGCTGTAAACTGCTGTTCCAGCTCATACCTGAATGTTGGATGAGGCTGAGGTCAAAGCTCTGTGCAGATCAGACTAGTTTTTTCATACCAATTTGGCCAGTTTTTTCTTTGTGGACGTCACCTTTGCTACCACATTGCCACACTTAGACTTAATTAGCTCTTTATCATTTTGTCTTTTTGTACACTAGTTAAACCGTGATACATACTCTTGGCTGTGTAGTGTCATTCCCCCTTCTATTTATTGAAGGTGTATGAAATCAATTATGTAAAATTAATTATGCTGTTCCAACTAAGGCAACACTTTGAGTAAGGCTCCTCTGGGGTCCAGCATGACTGTACCCTTGTGCACAAAGTGAGGTCTATTTACGTTTGATGAGTTTTGTGAGCAGGCTGACCCCTCCTGGGTCCATTCACCACTGATTAATAGTGTAGAGCTTTAGCCACTGATACTTATGGATAATTAAATGTTGAGGGGAGGGTGTTGGACAGAGGCTGATAGTCAAAGTGAACCTCTGTCAAGCAATATGGAGAGATAATGAGGGCTATAAGGCATTTAGAAGAAGTGTCTTTATATAGGTAGCATGTAGTATTTCTATTCAAGTGACAAAACCCAGAAAGAAGAAGTGTGTGTGTGTGTGTGTGATAAAAAACGAACAGTGGCTTTTTGTAAACCAGTTTGAGATTGTAACAAGTGCTGTGGATAAATATAAAATCAGACACTTTTGTTTGCCAGTCGTAGGAGGACCGAAGATCTGAAACGGCTCCAGTATACACATATATGTGTGTGTGTGTGTGTGTGTGTAGCTCAGTATGATTCTTTCCTTCTGTTAAAACTCTTGAATCACCATCTGTCAGCTATGAACGATCTAACAGAACTCACAGCAACATGTTACAGTGCAACAGACAAAACAATCTTTCGTGTTGCTCATGGTTTGCTTCTGTTTAAACAGACATATTTAGGGTCGGTGACTTATTTTTGCATATTTATCATACAAAATATAGGACAGGAAGACTACAAGAAGCTGATCTTTATATTTATTAAAATAATAGGGTTATGCAAGATTCATTGTCCCCCAAACCTGATAACTGATTGTGCCAACAAACTCAGCACAACCAATTAATTTGAATAATTTATCGATTAACCAATAACATACAAGTCATTTTTTATTTATTTTAGTAAAAAATATTATTTCAATTCATTTTCAACAGCAGAAGATGATCACTTTTACAAAAACTAGCAATACAGAGTGAGAATGCAGAGTGAGCAGTGCCAAATTGTGATTCACCCTCACCCACTCTTAGTGTGCATGTGCCAGGTCTGTTTACCAATATTTCCTGTCTCAGGACCACATGCCTCCAATTTTTGGAGATTACTCGTTAACATTTCAGTAGATACATTTTAGCCCACTTTGTCTTTTTGAAATTTGTTTATTTAGCTACATTGGAGGTCTTTCACTTTTAAACAAACTTCTTTAAGGTCCATCTCAAAGTCAGACTAGGTCACTCCGAAACCTCATTTTTAAAAATCATTTATTTTTGGCATTTAGTAGAAGCTTTTATTAAAAGCGATCACAATTGCGTCATAACTATGAATACAGTGCAAGCAACTAAGGTTAAAGGGCCTTACCTAACAATGCAACGTGTTGATGGTGGGCTTAGATCTTACAACAAGACCATTATTCAAAGGTGGACTTGCGGCGCCCAGGGATATTCCGCTAGCACACCAGCGCAGAGATTCTCCTCAGTTCGAAACTTGGCGTTGCCGCTGATCGGGTGGGCGTCATCTAGCAGGCATAATTGGCAGTGCCTGCAGGGAGGGATGTCTGGAATATGTGGGTGGGGTCTTCAAACGCTGTGTAAGAACCCTGATTGGCAGAGTGCATGGGTGGAAAAGGGTTCTGTTATGGGTTGCGCGCAGGTCAGAGGAGTCGTGAGCAGAAATATATCTACCTCAACTGCAAAAAGTCGGGGATCCCCAGCTGACTACACTCAATTGGGAGAAGATGGGAGAAAACCGCATAATATATACTATATATACAGTATATATATACAGACCAGGCATAACATTATGACCACTGACAGGTGAAGTGAATATCACTGATTATCTCTTCATCACGGCACCTGTTAGTGGGATATATTAGGCAGCAGTTGAACATTTTATCCTCAAAGTTGATGTGTTAGAAGCAGGAAAAATGAGCAAGCGTAAAAATTTTTACGAGTTTGACAAGGGCCAAATTGTGATGGCTAGATGACTTTGTCAGAGCATCTCTAAAACTGCAGCTCTTGTGGGGTGTTCCCAGTCTGCAGTGGTCAGTATCTATCAAGAGTGGTCCAAGGAGAGAACAGTGATAAACCAGCGACAGGGTCATGTGCGGCCAGGGCTCATTGATGCACGTGGGAAACAAAGGCTGGCCCGTGTGGTCTCATCCAACAGACGAGCTACTGTAGCTCAAATTGCAGAAGAAGTTAATGCTGGTTCTGTTAGAAAGGGGTCAGAATACACAGTGCATCGCACATGGGGCTGCATATCCGTAGACCAGTCAGGGTGTCCATGCTGACCCCTGTCTGCCGCCAAAAGCGCCAACAATGGGCACGTGAGCATCGGAACTGGACCACGGAGCAATAGAAGAAGGTGGCCTGGTCTGATGAATCACGTTTTCTTTTACATCACATGGATGGCCAGGTGCATGTGCATCGCTTACCTTTTAAAAAAACAAGCAAATAGGGAGATATAACCCCCACAAACTAACACAGCCATAACTCACATCATGAACATCTCACATTATTCCATTTTTTTTCCCAAAAGAACAATTCTAACTGACCGACATCAGGTCAGACCAGAACTTTTTATGATGAATGGAGGCAATACAGAGTGGTAATCAAGGTAAAAATGAACCACATTGAGATTCATTCTTTTATATTTTTTTCCAAAGATGATGTACATTTTATGCCAACCACAAATGTTTGTAAGTTTTGAGCAGTGTTGCTGTTTTCCCCCACTAAATCCATAGTGCAGGAAGACCCAGCTATGTGGCTATTACTGAGTAACTGCATGACTGAGATACCAGCAGGATTTATTTGAGCATGAATCATGTTCACCATGGTTCAGAGGTAATGCATACAGGACTAATTGCCTTTAAGAGCTTCCAGTCCTGTTGCTGTGGTAAGCATCAAAGAATATGATTCAGAATCAGAAATGTTCAGACCGTCTAATTATCGGTCCAGACAATGAGTCAATGTCATTAAAAGGCTTTACATTTCTCAGACGCTATAAAGGGTCAAATAATTGTGTCATCCACTCAATAACATTAGCATTTAACATATAAGCAGTATTTAATTAGTGTCTAGGGAATGTGAAGTCAATATGATAAACAAATCCAGCCTAACAGCTCGAACTTTGATTAATTTTGCACAGTTTTAGGTGACCTTTTATATCGCCAGGACTTAATGTCTCAAAGTCATAAAGCAGCATTGTTACTATTCAACATAAGGCGTCTGTCTAAAGGGCGGCACGGTGGCTTAGTGGGTAGCACTGTCGCCTCACAACAAGAAGGTCCTGGGTTCTATCCCCAGGTGGGGCGGTCCGGGTCCTTTCTGTGCGGAGTTTGCATGTTCTCCCCGTGTCCGTGTGGGTTTCCTCTGGGTACTCCGGTTTCCTCTCACAGTCCAAAAACATGCCACCAGGCTAATTGGAAACACTGAATTGTCCTATAGATACCTAGCCGCTAGATGCACAAACCAGTGCATCGTAGTGCCGGTCCCAAGCCCGGATAAAATAGGGAGGGTTGTGTCAGGAAGGGCATCCGGCGTAAAAATTGTGCCAAATCGATGTGCGGATCATGATCCGCCGAAGAGCCGACCCCGCAACCGAACGGGACAAAGGCCAAGGAAGAAGAAGAAGGCGTCTGTCTAAAAACCTAGTGAGCTCTCTACATTTTACGTCATCCTACACATGCTTCAGGAAAAAGATCTGTCTTAGATGCCTTAAAATGATGCCTACTGAGATGCCTTATTCTGAGTGATATTCTGATTGAGGGTGTGTTTGAAAACCTAGGGAGCTCTCTACATAGACGGCATTTTACGTCATCCTACGCGCACTACAGAGAAGTAGGCTGTTTGAAATCCTAGATGCCTTAATATGCTCACTAGTAAGGTATCTTAAAATTTCAATGGTATTTTGACTCAAGAACGAGTAAGCATCCGATGCTGCCTTAGCGGTGAAGGCAATCCCAGCAGTTATTTTTAAACATAAATAAATTATTATTGATTTTTAATTTGTATAAACTTGCACAAGTGTATTTATTTGCAAATTCGGGCTTGTCAGTGAATTTAACCATTTTCGGTACACGGAGGGAGATGTTAGTTGACATGCTAGTGTGTTTTGCCACCCCATCCCATTGGTTTGAATGGCATGAGGCAAACTGTGTTAGCTTAGTTAGCAAAAACTGATGGAATCACTGTCTAAGTAGCGCGTTCAAATATCCTGCCTTATAAGTCAATGACTTATTAGAATCCTCTCTACTATGTAGGCAGTAAGACAGCAAGGCAGCTCACTAGGTTTTCGAACACACCCAGAATAATGAGGGAGCTTTGTGTGCTTCCTCAGCTGCGAAGGCAATCCCAGCATTCAGTGCAGCACAACTTTTCTCACAAAAAATTCTAACATGGCAGATGGAAATAAAGCAGCGAGCTTTCAAATGCAAGTAATTCTCATTTATTCTTTCATTTTTAATAAAAGAAATGTGTAATTTATTTGTCTAAATAATCTGCCTTCTAAAGCTTGATGTCAGTTAGAATCCTCTCTACTTGGGCAGCTGCCTAGGTAGGCAGTGGGTAGTAAGGCGGCTTGGGTATTAATGTTTTAAAGTTGTCATTATACTGGTGCCAATATTATATAATATGAAGTTATTTTCAACATTGCATGGTACATTTCAGTTGGTAACAATGATCTTGTGTATCTGGTGGGTTAGTGCCAGCATAATCAACACATTACATACGTTGACTAGTAGCTTTATAGCTATTGTGAATAAAGGTGGGTAATGATACACTGTGTTTTCTGTTTATAATTGTTTAATTAACTTAAAAAAACAAAGCTATGTACTTGTAAAAGTGGATTCATGGGCGAAATTGACGACTGACAAATAATAAATAAAATGTTGTACACGTCACAAAACCAATAATTAGTTTTTTTTTAGTTTTAACAATGTGCTAAAAAAAAGCTTTGCAGATGTTGCAAAACAGTTTTTGAACTCTTACCATAAAATTTTGCAGAACATTGTTGTAGCAATGCTCTGACCATGTGGTTGTGTTTTTTGGGTTTTTATAATGTAAATAATAGGGATGTAATGATACACTCTACCCACGATGCAATACTATTCACGATACTGGGTTCATGATACGATTTTGAATGAAATTGAAGACAAATTATGACAAAGTTTCCTTTTATTATTTCTCTTTAAAAAAATTATAAAATACTGTATTTGTGCTTATCTTTTATTTATCTAAAGAATGAATGCCCTTTTATTTCTGAGTTAGGTACAAACTATGTCAAATAATGCTTATTGTGTAAAAAACTGAAATGAAATTTTAAAACAAATACAACATTATATAAATAAATGAATAATACAAAGAAAGTAGGGATGCATCAATACCATTTTTTCCCAACCAAGTACGAGTACGAGTACATGTATTTTTGTACTTGCCGATACCGATACCGATACCAATACCTATTTAGAATACAGTTTTTTTTTAAAACAAAAACACACGTGAGAAGTGACGAGAAGTTTAATGATACCACGTCCAAAAATGCACGTCAACAAGTAGCGAGTGATCAAAGTGTTTGTGCGCTGATGTGATGAAATCAAGGAGGAAAAATAAATGAATCTGAGTGGATTTGGCAACACGAATAGCATGGATTGTTCTATAGTGAGTTGGAGGTTAATAAATATTTTTGCAATGTTGGTGTTTTGTTGTTATGTTTTGTAGAGAACGATCAGGTCAGAAATACTGTAAAACGTGTGTGTGTGTCGGTGTATTCTGATATAAACTATATTATCCCCCTGTCCCACCTGTTTACACTCCTCTCCTGCGTTTCCCCTCACACCGTATCCTGCGTTCTCATTGGCTGTTCGACATGTCACTCATTCCCAGTCGCACATCTCAGATCAGATATCTGACACAGAGCCGTAGATTCTCTCTACCGCTCTGATCTGACATGCTAGAAAACTCGGCGAGCCGGTCGGATCGAGTTGTTGGATAGTTCACACTTGGCGATCGAGAGCCGAGTTTTGATCGCCGAGCGAACGCCGAGTTGCTCCCGAGCCCCAACCAGTCACCGAGCGAAAATCAGGGCAAAAATCATGTAGTGTGAACTAGGCATAACGCAGCAACGTGCACTAGGCACACGGTATCGGATGTTTAGTATCAGAGCCTCGTTTGCGAGTACGAGTACAAGTTAATGAGCGCGGTATCGGGTAAATACCCGATACCAGTAACAGTACTCATGCATCTCTAAAAGAAAGTATCCTCACATAAATAAATTTGGGTGGAAAATCGCCTACCTGGCAACTTTGTGAAGTGGCGTCAACCAGGCGAGGTGAATAGCGCCGTGCCTTCTGCTGTTTAAAGTGAAAATAGATTCATCTTAAATGAATAACCGATTCAAATCGTGGCACATGTGCACCAATTTTTAACTGTCTTGTGGTGCATCCTTACATCCCTAGTAAATAACATTGATTAAAATAAATGAACTACAATTAAAATTTGTAAACTGTATATAAAACCTGACACACCCATCAGCTAACTAACATAATTAAGGAAAACTTATCAAAACCTGATCATTTATAGTGCATATTAATAACACTGTAAAAATCAAGCCTAATAAACATGCATAATAGATTAATTTTGGCATTATGCATAAAAAAGTCTTGCGTCTTGGGTTCGATCCCCAGGTGGGTTAGTCCTTTCTGTGTGGAGTCTGCATGTTCCCCCTGTGTCTGTATGGGTTTTCTGCAGAAGTTTCAGCTTCCTCCAACAGTCCAAAAACGTGCAAGTGAGGTGAATTGGAGATACAAAATTGTCCATGACTGTGTTTGACATTAAAACCTGGACTGATAACCAGTAACTACCTGTTCTGTCATGAAGTGTGTAAAACATGATGTTAAAATCCTAATAAATAAATAATGGGCATAAATTATATAGCTGAAGAACTTGCTGTTCCAGATGGTAATGTGACATATTTTTGGTTGAACTTTAAACAATAGTTGACAGAACAAACTTGATGTGCTTATTAAAGGTAAAAAAAAAAACCACCTTAACATATGCCTTGTAGTACATCATTAATTAATTCAGTTTTGTCTCTAGTCATGATTAACTTCTGTTTGGCCATTTGACCACTGGCAGGCTGGCAGATCTATGTGAATGGTAAAGCAGAGACAGCTGGCAGGTCTGCATGGATGGTAAACCAGAGACAGCTGGCAGGGTTAAAGGTTTCTGTTTCTGGCTCCATGAGGACAGTCGACACTGAGGAATGGGGTAAAGATGGCGGTATACATCACGTCAGCACAGTGTTTTACCTGCGGCTACAGGAGACATCATCAGCAGAGGACAGCCTGACAGCCGTGGTGCAGTCACAGCACAGTCAAGGTCAGTGGGACTGTAGGACGCCTCTGTACAGGAAAGGTTGGATGGAGGTAAATGTGAAACATGAGAGGGAGAAGAAGGTTACAAGGACAGTTACATCAGTTACAGTCAGTACTGAGAGTACATATGGGCAATATGTCCCATAAAACAAGGTGGATTTTAATATTGTAAATAATTAGCATAAATACTAATTTTATTTGTTCAATATACACTGATCAGCCATAACATTAAGACCACCTCCTTGTTTCTACACTCACTGTCCATTTTATCAGCTCCACTTACCATATAGAAGCACTTTGTAGTTCTACAATTACTGACTGTAGTCCATCTATTACTCTGCATACTTTGTTAGCCCCCTTTTATGCTGTTCTTCAATGGTCAGGACCCCCCACAGGACCACTACAGAGAAGGTATTATTTGGGTGGTGGATCATTCTCAGCACTGCAGTGACACTGACATGGTGGTGGTATGAGTGTATCAGAAACAACGGTGCTGATGGAGTTTTTACACACCTCACCATCACTGCTGGACTGAGAATAGTCCATCAATCAAAAGTATCCAGCCAACAGCACCCTGTGGGCAGCGCCCTGTGCCAACTGATGAAGGTCTAAAAGATGACCAATTCAAACAGCAGCAATAGATGAGCGATCGTCTCTGACTTTACATCTACAAGGTGGACCAACTAGGTAGGCGTGTCTAACAGAGTGGACAGTGAGTGGACTCGGTATTTAAAAACTTCACTCATACCAGCACAACACACACTAACACACCACCACCATGTCAGTGTCACTGCCAGTTTCCTCCCACAGTCCAAAGACATTCAAGTGGGGTAAATTGTGTAAAACATGATGTTAAAATCCTAATAAATACATAGTTTTGGTGTATTATTATAAACCTCACCTTTGTGCAAAGGGTAGCCATGGTGCCAAACACTAGAAGTATGTATTTAATTTTTATATAATCGATTTAATACCATAAAATTCACATGGTTGTACTCTTAGTATCCATGCAGGAGTGTATGACCTAACTGAATTACTCCCTGCAGAACAGATTCAGTTGTCTTCTGCCAGCTTCCCTCTGTTAATGTTCATTTATCATGTTCAGTGTCAGTGTGGGTACAGATCTGCCCTCAGCAGTCTGCTTCCAGATCTCGACCTCCCTCGGATAGCAACACCTGTGCATTGCATGCTCCATATCTCACATCCTCAATACTCCAATATAAATACTTCCGGTTCTACTTTAAAAGCCGTTAATTTTCTGCTAATTTTGCCAAATTAAAGTCTGAATCTAATGTACTGGGTGGGTCTGCTTTGTAGACTGGTGTCTTTGTGGTTCTGTTTGTGCCCTTAGTCATAACTAACAGTCGAGTACCACACAGTAGGCAACACTGAGCATATGGCACTGTGAAGCAAGGCCAGCACTCGCATATGCTTCAAACTAGAGATGGAACAGTAGGATTAATATCAGTATGGTAACCATTTAATCCAAAATTATTATCTGTACCTCATGTAGTTTGGCAGGTAGTGTGGTTGCTGCATAAATAAGCCCCATACACTGATCAGCCATAACATTAAAACCACCTCCTTGTTTCTACACTCAGTGTCTTTTTTATCAGCTCCGCTTCCCATATAGAAGCACCTTGTAGTTCTACAACTACTGACTGTAGTACATTTGTTTCTGTACTTACTTTTTTTAGCCTGCTTTTACCCTGTTCTTCAATGGTCAGGACCACCACAGGACCACAAAGCAGGTATTATTTAGGTGGTGGATCATTCTCAGCACTGCACTGACACTGACATGGTGGTGGTGTGTTAGTGTGTGTTGTGCTGGTATGAGTGGATCAGACACACATTTTAAATACCATGTCCACTCACTGCCAACTCTATTAGACACTTCTATCTTGTTGGTTCACTTTGTAGATGTAAAGTCAGAGACGATCGCTCATCTATTGCTGCTGTTTGTGTTTTAGACCTTCATCAGTGGTCAGGATGCTGCCTACAGTTCTGGATATTTTTGGTTGGTAGACTATTCTCAGTCCAGCAGGAACAGTGAAGTGTTTAAAAACTCCAGCAGCACTGCTGTGTCTTATCCACTCATACCAGCATCATGTCATTGTCACTGCAGTGCTGAAAATGACCCACCACCCAAATAATATCTACTCTGTAGTGGTCCTGGGAGAGTCCTGACCATTGAAGAACAGCATGAAAGGGGGGTAACAAAGCATGCAGAGAAACAGATGGACTACAGTTAGTAATCGTAGAACTACAAAGTGCGTCTATATGGTGAGTGAAGCTGATAAAATGGACAATGTGTGTAGAAACAAGGAGGTGGTTTTAATGTTATGGCTGATCAGTGTATGGGGCTTATTTATGCAGCAACCACACTACCTGCCAAACTACATGAGGTACAGATAATAATTTTGGATTAAATGGTTACCATACTGATATTAATCCTACTGTTCCATCTCTAATGTTATGGCTGATCGGTGTAAATAAATATATACATATAAATAAATAACACATATCAACATGCCTATATTTCAGTTATGATATTTTCAGTGCTCATCATAATAAAAAAAAAAGTCAATTTGTGCCATTGTGCAAGTGCGTTGTTAAATGTGGGCACTGCTCAGGTTGGAAGCAGGTATTTGGAGGTATATGAGGGTCATTGCTGCACTGAACCCAATACAAGTAAAACTATCTAGTAAATCCACTGATATTATATCTGCTCCTCTTCATTACTGACTGAGGAAACTCTATGACAGAAAAGTTTTCATTTCTGCCTCTAATAGCTTTTGGTGGTGTGATAAGCTTCACCTTTAACCTTCATTGTCAGCACAAGCTCAGCAGCAAATCTTATAAAATCACAATGACTAAACAGGGGTGCAAAGAGTCACTGGTAGGAGACACCAGTGCAACTGGTCCTCAAGTAAAAACTACTATAGTGAAAGTGGGATGCTTTGTACACTTGATAATGAGGTCCAACTAGCACTGGCATGTATGATTGTCATATAATGTTCTTAATATTTACTATTGAATTTGTTGTCCATATTTTTTATATACACCGACAAGGCATAACATTATGACAACTGACAGGTGAAGTGACTTACACTGATTATCTCTTCATCACGGTACCTGTTATGACCCGGTATGGCTAGACGACTGGGTCAGAGCATCTCCAAAACTGCAGCTCTTGTGGGGTGTTTCAGATCTGCAGTGGTCAGTATCTATCAAGAGTGGTCCAAGGAAGGAAGAGTGGTAAACAGGCGACAGGGTCATGGGTGACCAAGACTCACTGATGCACGTGGGGAGCGAAGGCTGGCCCGTGTGGTCTGATCCAACAGCCGAGCTACTGTAGCTTCAATTGCTGAAGAAGTTAATGCTGGTTCTGATAGAAAGGTGTCAGAATACGAAGTTTGTTGCATATGGGGCAGCAAAAGAGGGACCAACACAGTATAAGGAAGGTGGTCATAATGTTATGCCTGATCTGTGTATATATCTTGTTTATGCATTTTCGGCTCTTTTTCTCCCGACTTTTAGTGTATCCAGTTACCCAACTGCATTGTGCTTTCTCTCTACTGATGCCAATCCCAGCCCTGATTGAGGAGAGCGGGACTGACTAACAACAAGCGTGCAGTAGCCGACTGCATCTTTTCACCTGCATGAGGCAAGTTCATATGCGACTCAGCTTTGTGTAGGGAAACCACACCCTGATCAACGCATTATTCCTCGACTCTGTGCAGGCTACATCAATCAGCCAGCAAGAGTCCTTATCCGGCTCCCACCCTGTATGAACAACAGTCATTTGTTGTTCATGCAGGCACCCAGCTGGATGGTAGAGCTGAGTTTCGAACCAACGAGTTTGAAATGTCAGCTCTGGTGTGCTAGCATGTTTTACTACTGTGCCACCTGAGCACCCAGTTGTCCAAAAAATTGATGAGCATGGATTGGTGAGCATAAATGTGCTTTTTTGGAAATGTCATACAAGCTGTAATGTTTCATTTGGTTAGCAGTGGTTTCATTGTTGCAGCCATTTCAGAAGTTATCAACACTAAAGTTCATCAACAATCATTTCCGTAATCAAAGCTAAAGGTATCTTTAGGTTTTTTAATGTTTTTTCAAGCATCGTTTGTAAGGTGGGAGCCCTCAGGAGACGTTTATGCAGTCCAACCACTTCTAGATAGATTCGGCGAGTTTCTTTTCTTATTTCTTTTTAAAAATAATTGTTTTTATTGTAACTTTTTCTAAACTGAAATATTTTAACATTTTACTAAGCTCCTTGGAATGTTAATAGATCCTGACAGTCATATCTCTCAAGGCTGGTGCTTTGTGACTATCTTTTGGTCTTCCACTAAAATTTTTTAGAAATATGCATTTAATGACAGCTTTGCTTTGTTATTTGGTGTCTGGCAGCTAGCTCCTTTGAGCATTTCTGTAAAATGTAAAGGCTTTAGCATAGGAATAAAGTGCTTACCATACACCTCTTATACACTGATCAGCCATAACATTAAAACAACCTCCTTGTTTCTACGTACACTCTTTTATTTTATCATTTTATCAGCTCCACTTACCATATAGAAGCACTTTGTAGTTCTACAATTACGGACTGTAGTCCATCTGTTTCTCTGCATGCTTTGCTAGCCCCCTTTCATGCTGTTCTTTAATGGTCAGGACCCTCCCAGGACCACTACAGAGCAGGTATTTATATATTTGGGTGGTGGGTCATTCTCAGCACTGCTGTGACACTGACATGGTGGTGGTGTGTTAGTGTGTGTTGTGCTGGTATGAGTGGATAAGACACAGCAATGCTGCTGGAGTTTCACACCTCACTGTCAATGCTGGACTGAGAATAGTCCACCAACCAAAAATATATCCAGCCAACAGTGCCCCATGGGCAGCGTCCTGTGACCACTGATGAAAGTCTAGGAGATGACCAACTCAAACAGCAGCAATAGATGAGCGATCGTCTCTGACTTTACATCTACAAGGTGGACCAACTAGGTAGGAGTGTCTAGTAGAGTTGACAGTGAGTGGACATAATATTTAAAAACTCCAGCAGCGCTGCTGTGTCTCCACTCATACCAGCACAACACACACTAACACACCACCACCAGTGTCACTGCAGTGCTGAGAATGATCCACCACCCAAATAATACCTGCTCTGTGGGGGTCCTGACCATTGAAGAACAGGGTGAAAGCAGGTTAAAAAGGTATGTAGAGAAACAGATGGACTACAGTCAGTAATTGTAGAACTACAAAGTGCTCCTATATGGTAAGTGGAGCTGATAAAATGGACAGTGAGTGTAGAAACATGGAGGTGGTTTTAATGTTATGGCTGATCAGTGTATACTTAACATTTACCAGGTATGTAAACAGGGGTTATAGTCCAAATCTACTTAACAGAGGCTTCTTTGACCCCAGCTTTGTCAAACAAAGCTGTTATTAAATGTAACCCACTCAGGTAAAGTTAATTCCTTTATTTACTATAGTCACAGCAACATGCCAAATAAAATCAAAACATAGCTAGTTTTCCTAAAAAAACCTTCTATATAAGTGCTTGACTTTGGTGTTAAGGTTCAAGATAAGTACATTTATTCCACAGCGCTGCTTTAAATTAATTGTTCAATTAACTACATTGGCTTTCTAATAAAATGTGATTAACTGGTTGATTACGTGACAAAGAGGGCACTACATCAGATTCCACTGGTGTTAATCAAGAACAGGAATCTGATGATACAGGGAGCATAGTCAATGTATGCCTCGACTGTCAATGTTGCCTCGTCTGATGAATCTTGATTTCTGTTGCAACATGCAGATTGTAATTCTAGCTGTTTTCTAGGCACACATTGGGCCCCCTAATACAAATTGAACATTGTGTAAATGCTACAGCCAATATGAGTATTGTTGCTTACCATGAGCATATCTCATGGTCACATTAACCATCTTCTAATGTCTACTTGATAATACATCATAAAATCACAAATCACAAGCCATCTCTAATTGGTTTCAAGAAATTGGCAGTGAGGTCAGTGGACTCAACTAGCCTCTCCAGTCACCAGATTTGAATCCAGTGAAGTATCTTTGCATGTGGTAGATGTCAGCAAGGAGTGAACTCTTAAAGAAATGTTCTAGGTTTGTATAAAATCTATGCCAAAAATGCTGATGCTGTTGATGCTGTTCTGGAAGCAAATGGGATTTTACAGAGTATTAGTGTAGTCAGTATGGA
This sequence comes from Trichomycterus rosablanca, assembly GCF_030014385.1. NCBI lineage: Eukaryota > Metazoa > Chordata > Actinopteri > Siluriformes > Trichomycteridae > Trichomycterus > Trichomycterus rosablanca. Next base: position 12,720,231 of record NC_086005.1, read on the forward strand.
TAAATGTATGAATGTAGCAGACAATTCAGTGATGTTTCTAGCAAAGTGCTACAAATGTTTAATTTAGATTTTTTTTTACCTATTTATGCCAGGATGCTTAATAGAACTTAGCTTATAGAGATAGAGTTGTGCATGCATGGAGATTGAATTTTGTATGCATTTACTATAATATTGCTTTAATATAGTAATTGGGAATCAGTTTATACCCCAAAAGAGTCCAAAAACAAGCCTAATGCATGATCAGTCCATCAGCAATGCATTGAAAACTGAGGTGCAGATTTTGGTTGAGAGTAAGAACATTCAATTCTCTTGTTCTGCCAGATGGTGCAAGCAGCCAAAATGACTTCATCAGGACAAGCCGAGCAAATCCATTCAGCACAGCAAATGGAAATGCATTGAGAGAGAAAAGGGGGAGGGGAAAAAGTAAGATAAAATGATTTAGTAGAGCTCAATAAGGACATGATGTAAGCTGATTGTGACAAATAAGCCTGACAGCCCGGGAAGGACATGGACCGAGATCACAATTTCAGTTTGGGTAACGAGAAGTGTTCACACTGACAGAATATGTATGCCTTCATACAGACAAATGCAAATAGAGAATTGGCCAAAATGCATAAAGAAAATCTGTGCTAAATACCAACGACTCTTTTCCTAAATGTATTTAGTAACACGTTTCATTACAATACTTATGTACTAGAGTGACCCATTGGCATGTTTTTTTTGGAATACAGTAACTAGAGGCAGGATTTTGGTGCTGTGGCACTATTGTCTCATCATTAACATGTTCATCTAATTCTTTGTAACAAATCCACCCAGAGCTCATGGAAGACAAGCATCAAGGCTCTTCTCTGTACTTGCACCCAAGTGATGGAACAAGCTTCTCTAGCTGTCTTCAAAAGACACTTAAGCTGACATGTACCTAGTAATGCTCTTATTTATTTCTTGCAATAAAAAACTTTGGTTATAACAGGGTTTCAGCAGATTTGTATTCTTAAACTGTTGTCTACTTAAACTGTAAGGTAAGCTAAGGTAATGTTCGCTATGGAAGCACTTCTGTAAGTCGCTCTGGATAAGAGCGTCTGCTAAATGCCGAAAAAATAAACAAATACAAATATTATGCTACATGGTTATTTTGTTCTCAAGATGCGTTTTTTAGTTAAGGGAATTTGAAGCTGCCATTACATTGGTGACCTTGTCCACAGTCATACCAGCTTTATGTTGGCATATAGAGCTAGAGACTGCCATGGAAGAATGAAGTCCTTCATTTAGTCAAGTCAAGTCTTGTTAATTTATAAACTGCCTTTAAAGACATAGATTGTCCTCCAAGGTGCTGTACAATAAAATCAGGAACAATGATAAAATAGATCAATGACATAGTGATAAAAGACATATAGCAGCATAAATATATTAATGTAAATAAAACAGTTTGTACAGAAGAATATAATTTACAAACAGAGTAATCAGATAAGTAGCTTTGGAACTTCCAATTTCTACATATTTTGAACAGTACTCCCCATGTTGAACAAATTCAACACAATATTTCCTCAATACAGAGAAACAGATTGGCAATTCAACAGATAAATAACCTTAAAGAAGATCACTTACCTGGTTGATGCCCGCATTCTCCACCATTTGTTAAGTTTTTTCTCAAAGTCACTCAAAGTCCTATCCCATGAGCTAATAGAAAGACTTCATTTGTCATTTGTTGAATCTTGTATGAGGAAAGCACCCAGACAAGACACCAAGTCAAAGTCTGAATGCCTTAAAAAGTTTTTATAAACACAAGAAAAGTCTGTGTGTGTGTGAGAAAGAGAGATAGTGTGTCTGAATGTGTGTGTGTCTTTTGAGTTTTGATAAACAAGAACAAAACTAGCCAAAACACTGTTTAGAATTGCATGCTCAGCTCTCAAGCTGTGCAAAGTGTAGAAATACTAGGCCTAATACCATAAGTATATGGACATGAATCCATGGAATTATCTAATCCGCAGTAAACTGAAAATATGTATATGTAAATATGTCCCATATAAAGTACAGCTGCAGAAATAATTAAAGACATAGTGACATTTATGTCTAAAAGTGTATGTAAATATGTGAGTTATAAATAACAGGGTGCTTTGGTGGCACAGGTATAATTTATGCTAGCCCATTTCTGCTGGGATACAGGGTTTGAATCATTAGTGGTGCTGTCCGCCAGTCAGGACTGAATAGAATAGAATGCCTTTATTTGTCATATTAACAAATACAGTACAATGAAATTCTTTTTCATATATCCCAGCTTGTTTGGAAGCTAGAGTCAAAGTGTAGGCTCGGCCATTGTACGGTGCCCTTGGAGCAGACAGGGTTAAGGGCCTCGCTCATTGACCCAACAGTGGCTGAATGGCAAAGCTGGGACTCGAATGTCTTAAACTTCGAATTGATAGCCCAAAGCTCTACCCTCTAGGCTACCACTGTCCCTGAGTGTCCTCTCAGATTTAATTGGTTATGTCTTGGGATGACCTAGGCCCTACAAAGGATTGGCTTCCTGTGCAGGGTGTGTCATTGCATCAATTCTGGGGAAACCACAAACATACCACAAACATAAATATAGATTCTATAGATAAACACATACACACACACATACACACACCCATTCACCTATAGGGCAATTCATTAACCTGACTGCATGTTTTTGCAGTCTCCCAGAGGAAACCCATGCAGACACGGGGAGAACATGCAAACTGCGCACAGAAAGGACCCGGACCGCCCCGCATGGGATCGAACCCAGGACCTTTTTGCTGTGAGGCGACAGTGCTTCCCACCGCACTGCCCTCAAACTTTTAGCTGTATAGTTTAAACAACACATGCTGTTGGCAGATGTAAACTGCAGACGTGACATTTACAAAGCCAGAAAAAAAGTTCTGAATGATATAATTGAATTCTAGAGGCTTTAATAGACTTCTTTATGCAGTCCATAAAATTTTCATCTGTGTAAAAGCAGTAGATTTTTGTTAACCTGCCGTATGGAAACTCATGAACTTTAATTGTGCACTAAATGAATTTTCCGTCTGTCTCTTAAAACAATATGATCTCGTGGCCACAGTGCAGATGATAACTTCATTACTCTACCCTGAACCATTGGTCATTCCATTTCACGCCAGTGATTTTCATTAGCTGAACAGATTTCCTATTAGCGACAGTAGACCCAGCAGAGGTGATGGTTGTTAACAGGTTATGTTTGTAGAGAGTAATCAGGGAAAAGATAATGAAAGCTAAAGGAAATGGAGCAGAAAGTCTTAATGCTGTGTGAGTGGGTGCAAAACAATTCTCAGCATTTCCTTAACATCCTCTTGTAGATGTTAAATGAACAGACAGAACATTTCTGAGCACCTTTAGCTTTAAGTACAAAAATTCTCCTGTGTTATCATACCGCTGTAATATGGTCAAGCGAGCGTCACATTTTGAGAGATTTAGATCAGGTGAATAGAAAGGCCTTTAAAGGACACTGAACTTGTGCTTTGTGGCTTTGTGTCATCTTCTCATGCTTAAATAATGCTTAATGTGTCTAGAAGTCCACTTGTTGCAATATGAATTGTTTGGGCATAGTTCGGAATGGCACACCTGGCACCTTGGCCCACAATTTACATTGCATTGTCAAGACCATAAAGTCCAAAGAACCTTAGTCTGTAGATCTGAAGGATAAAAACAAGATTAAAGGCTTCAGTATCTTGGGACAGCCTTGAACCCAACCTAGAGTTGGCATATTGGCCAAATTTAGCATTCAGACAGGAAGGTCCATGGTCAGGGAGGTAAGTCACTCTAAAAAAGCTCCAACAGTCCAGTGCAGAGTCTGGAGAACCTGTTGGATAGATAACCACCCATATTGGGTACATGTTTTTGTTTTGTCAGTATGTGTGAATTATTGTAGATTGATAGACAGGAATGAACATCGATTGCACGCCAGACCTTTTTGTCCAACGTCAGTGCCTGGGCTGGGCGCCATCTAGCGGGCACAGGCCATCTGCCTGCAGCAGGCACAAATTGCCCCCCGTGTCTGCTGGGTGGGGAAATGATCGGACCAAGAGGATGGGGCTTCAAACGCTGTGTAAGGACCCTGATTAGCAGACTGATGCGCCTGTGCAGAAGCGCGGGCGTAAAGAAGGGGTCCCGCTAGGACTGAGCACACATCAGAGGGCACATGAGCAGCAATACACCCTCCTCAAACGCGATCAGGGATCCGCAGCAGTGGAAGACAAACTGACTACACTAAACCATGAAAAAAATGGAGAAAATGCGTAAATAAGATGTCGACTCCATATTTTTTAAAATAAGATGTGCAACAAGCTCATGGTCTGGTTTTCACTTCCTGTAGCCATATAATTCACCTCTGTGTTTTCACGTGTTTTACCATAAATTCTGAACAATCCTTGTCCCAGATCTAAATCTGTGGATCTCCTTTGGCTAGTAATGTGGTCATTTCAAAATTTCTTAATTAAAAAAAAAATTTAATACTTTTTTTTTTAAATTAAAATTAAACTCTGTATATGAGAGTATCAGAAAATGCTTATACCTGGAGTGGGAAGTTTTTTAGATATAATTGTGGTTAACCTGAAAACTTGTTATTTTAGAGAAAAGGGGGGTGATTACCTCATCCCTTCAGTGACTGTATAATTATGAGAATTAAAGACACTGTATTTGCATTTGATCCGTATCTGTGTCCAGGTTTGACGCTTTTTGAGCAGAACGTGAAATAAAATATGGATCCTTTTTCTCTATTAACTGAAACCAGTCTATAGAGTTTTTGTATTAGTTTTGTGTTAGTTTAATAATCTGGTGTAAGAGATTGAAGTTTTTGCAATACGACACTAGTCAGGCTCATATTGAAACAGTTATTATATAAACCTGGGATGTTTATCACTAAGCTCCCGTCCACATATTTCACTCCTGTTACTTCTTCATAATGTTGCATTTTTCCAGATGTTCTGGCATTTTTTCTTAGCTGAAGTCGTGATGTGTGTGGAGATTCAGATAATAGCTTTGTTATTGTGCTGTAGATGAACCCGGACCGAAAATTACAGCAGCGATTCTGGTTCAGGATGTTTTATGCATCACAGCTGGGTTCTTTACATACTGAGCAGCTCTGAGAGTCCTCATGGGTTCCTGTGCTGTGCTGAGATTAATGTTGATGGTATTTGTATCTACTCTCAGATTGGTATTTTGTTAAATACTGGTATATAAGTATTTGAACTCTTGTAATATTCTTGTGTATTCAGCTGGACTGATATAAACATCAATGTCATTAAAGGTAAAAAAAGGAATGATTAGGGATTAACGCTGCAACCACGGCTGACTTGTGCCGATCTGTGCCCTGGGAAAATTCGTTCGAAATGTCCCTTAGTTAATTCCCAAAACAGAGAAAACCCTATTTTTATCAGCCACACTACCTGGCATTCTACACAGCACCACAACTTCTGAACTGTTCTACACGACCTGCATTTGAAATTATAATGCTTATGCAAATAAAAACATCACATACAAGCTAAGGTGCAGCCGAGATCATCAAGTAAATAAGTCACTTACTCTGGCAGTTATTTTTTTTTGCTTGCTTGGGCAAAATCTAATCCTGGATTAATCCTATTTCAATAGATAATAATAAAATGAAATAAAGCTGTTCTTTGTGGCAATTTGTCTTAGATCAATCAAATGTCGATTTGATTCAGTGATACTTTTAGGTTATAATGTTGTGGCAAATGCCTGGTCCGCCGTTGTAGTAAGGCTGGGGGGGGAAGGGGGCAGGGTTGAAGTATTTTTAGGAATTTTAAAGTGGGTTCTGTTATTTTGTTATGATGTGACTATTGGTGTATTTTGTGTTCAGGTTTATGAGAAAAGTAAAGTCACAGTCCACATTAAATGTGTTACGTTTAGTGACCTTGCTGTTCTGTTAGCTTGTTAAAGCATATTGAGAGTGGTATGTGTATTGCAGATTTAGCCTCATCTTTGTGCTTTTGTATTTGGCTCAGAAGCAACGAAATGAAGAGTGCTGCCTTCAGTTTAAAGAGCAGAATTTTTTTACTCTTTTGTTTCATTTGTTTTAAAATGCTGCTGGGGGATCCCTGATTGCAGTAGAGGTGTTTATATTGCTGCTCACGCCTCCTCTGACCCGTGCACAGCTTATAGCGGAACCCTTTTTCCACTTATGCCCTCTGCACAGGCGCTTCTCTATCTGCCAATCAGGGTCCTTACACAGCGTGAAGACCCCACCCACATAGTCCGGTCATCCCGCCCTAGCAGAACCGTGTTATGCCCGTGTTATGCCTGCTAGATGGCGCTCAGCCGACCGGTGGCAACGCCGAGTTTCGAACCGAGGAATTCAGAATCTCGGCGCTGGTGTGCTAGCGGAATATCCCACTGCGCCACCTGGGCACGCATGTTTCTTTTTCATATACACCACAATATGTCATATGTCAATATTCATACGGCAATGCTGAAATTTAAATCTGAATAAAGAACCAGTTTTTTTCTCAACATGTTGTAAAATGATGTCACAGAGTGCTTCGTTAAACTGGGAGAAATCCAGACCATTGTTTTATATGACTTGCTCTAGCTAAACATTAGCATTGTGTAGAACCGGGCAGCACAGTGGCTCAGTGGGTAACACTGTTGCCTCACAGCAAGAAGGTCCTGGGTTCAATCCATAGGGGGGGCAGTCTGGGTCCTTTCTGTGTGGAGTTTGCATGTTCTGCTCCAGTTTCCGGTTTCCTCCCACAGTCCAAAACATGCAAGTGTGGTAAATGTGTTTGACATTGTGTAACCAGTAACTACCTGTCCTGTCATGAATGTACACATTGTGTAGAATCTTGGCGAATCCTCTCTGTATTAGTTTCAACAACCTTTAATATGTCTGAAGGTCTTTATCCTCAGTAAAAACAAACTATATTCCACTCATTCTTCTGATTCGGAAACTGGCAGAATACCACCCCTAGTGGTCTGGTGCAAAGGGCAACTGCCCAGTCTACCCTGCCCATGATCTGACCCAGGCTGCACTTATAGTATTATACTGTATTATCCTTGCCATTTAGCAAGGAGGTCTGCCATGTTTTCATTTGTAAATCAGAATTTTTGAGGGGCGTGTCTATCACATCACATCACCTTAGCCACATTGTTTCAACCATTAATTTCCTTTCATATGTGCAGAAGTTAAACAGTTCACTATTGACCCGCACATCTCTTTTATGCTGTTCACCATCAGTAAACTCCAACAGTGCTATTCCTTGTCAGTACAGAAAAGAAAGTCGCGCCCTCACGCGCTCGCTTTCCACACGCACGAGGCGACGCCGAGCTCAGCGCGTGCATGCGGCTCCTCGCGCTCCATAAATATCTATTCCGCTCGTGCGTTGGAAAGTTGCTGAAGTGGCCGGGACTGGAAGCTGGGAGCTGTTCGTGGTGCTGAAATACAGATGCGCTCTCAGCAGCGGCTGTCTGTAGTGCTGAATCCACACTACTGTCGCTGTCCGTGCTGAAGCTCACGCGCTGCTCTCGCGACTGCACGAGCGATCGGCTTACCGGAGCTGTACGGTGTAAGCTCTTTATTCTCGCGCACGGGCACAAAGAATACGAGGCATTTCCAGTACTCATCTCTGCAATTAAGGGACCGGTTTTTATTTGGTGTTTACGAATTTTCCTGGACATTATTAGGAGATAAACGACGGGTCCGCTCGCGCAGTCATGCCTTTGAGAAGTACCGACCAGATCCGCGCGCTCAGTCTGCTGCTCGTTTTCGGGCTTTTTCTCGCCACGTCCGTGCCTGGCACGCGAGGACAAGAAAGAGGTAAGAAAAGCAATGCATTTCAAATGAATTCTATGTTATTGTTTTGACCACCGTTTGATGTGCGCGTTACAATTCGCTCAGGGTGCTCACGTGCGGGTTAAGAAGCACCTTGTTTAACTTTTGTAGCTTGGAATGAAGGGCACATTGCGTTGCTTTAGTGTTTGGTGTAATAAAAGTTTAAGTCCTAGTTTAAGTCTTGAACTTGACTTAGTTTAAGACCTAGTTTAACTCTTAGTTTATGAAGTGATGCATGTTATATTTAGGCAAACCTAAAAATGTTCAGGTTGCATACTTTTCATTTAATGCATAATACACAAACACTGCAAAGAGTGGCCAGTTGCAATGCACACAAAATATACATTAAATCTACTTCATCGGGCGGCACGGTGGCCCCCTCACAGGTCCTGGGTTCGATCCCCAGGTGGGGCGGTCCGGGTCCTTTCTGTGTAGAGTTTGCATGTTCTCCTCATGTCTGCGTGGATTTCCTTCAGAAGCTCTGGTTTTCTCCAACAGTCCAAAAACATGCAGTTAGGTTAATTGGAGATACAAAATTGTCCATGACTGTGTTTGACATTAAACTTGTGAACTGATGAATCTTGTGTAATGATTAACTACAATTTCTGTCTTGAATGTAACCAAAGAGTGATTAACATGTTAAAATCCTAATAAATAAATAAACATAACAATCACAACATGTACATGTAGTTTACAAAGCTGCTTATTCAGCTTATGCACCCACTGTGTATTGACATTTAAGCAAACCAATTTCCTGTAATTATAGTTAGAGTTGCACTTACAAACCTCTCAGGAAGCAAAATAGTATTTAAAAGCATGTTTTAAGGATACATTTTGTCAGCATTTAAGCAAACCTAAAATTGCATTGTGTCCAGGTTGCATATTTTTCATGCAATGCATTGTTGTAGTATTATTGTAGTAAAATTCAGTAAGCATTATTGCAATGATTTTCCATTTGCAGTGCACATTGAAAAACCTTCCTATATATTTGGCAACACAGTTCATAATGTCAGAGTTGTTCCCTTGTTTTTGATGCTTATGCTGTTGATTTTGCATACTTTTCCTGGTAAAGTATTGTTTAAATTGCACATGATGGGCTATATTTAACCCGTGAAGCTTAAAATGAATGGCATCTTGTTTTTTGCTTGTTGCTTTTAGCTACAAATTGTGCATGCACCTAAATAAAGCAAAATTAGGTATTATATAAATATACAATAATTAACAATGATAAAAAATGTTGTATGTTGGACTTTGTAAAAAAAAAAAAAAAAAAAAAAGCAACAACCATTTAAAATACGTTTTTTAGTTTGTTTAAGAAAAACGCAATGATCTGGATAGGTTCAATTTGCATGATTTCTTTTGCAATATATTATAAATACAATAGATAAATTTTAAAATAAAGGATGCATCATTTATTTAGTGGCATGTTGCACTAAAGGTAAAAGGAGCACACTAAAGTTACATTTGCATTACGCATAAGCAAACCTAAAAATTGCAGTGTTCTGGTCAGGTGTGATCTGCTTGCTTTTCTAATGTAATATTACAGTCATCCAATAATAATACACAGCATGCATAATTGCAGTGAGATGCTCTACGCACTAGACATTATGAAAATGATCTGTTGAATTGACTTCATCTGTAATTCCTGTAATCATAGTGTGGGTGGGTATGCATGGTTTAAAAGCCCTGTGTTTATCTTATCTAGCTTGAAATGTATGTGATATGGTGTTTTGGTTGTTGCATGTAGACGTGTTAAGGAAGCATGCATGCAAAATGATTAGACTTGGTTTTAAAGATGAGTATTATTTTATTTTGTTAGGTAAAAGTTTACTATTGCATTTTAACATCCAACAAATATAGTGCATACTTTTATGCAATACAGTTCACAGAGAATAAAAGCATGCTTGTTAGTACCATGTCATAATGTGTTTAAATGCACAGTGTGCATTACAAAACCTTAACGATGACACTTTCAAATGTACATGTAAATCTCTTATTAAATACACAATTAAAATATTAAACACCCTGAAATATTTATTTACAAGTTATTACCTGAATATTTAATATATTATTTTTGTGAAGAGGAAATAACCAGATTAATAGGATTTATACGTCAACGTTATTATAGTGTATCATATAGTGTGTTGATACACAGACAGCAAAACGTTTAAAAGTTATTTGTCTTTAATTAAATCTGTATCAAGCCATTAATAAATAAGTACATTAAGGAAAAATGGCAAACTGAGTGGGGCACACAGACAACAAATAAACTACATGAGGTACAATCAAATATTAGCAATAAGCCAAGAATGCATCAGGAAAGACGAATGGACCAAGTTATACACAAAAGATGTAGAATTAATAGGTCATACAAAAATCCAGTACGTACTCACCAGTAATTAAAGGGGACAACCCCACAGCTCACAATAAAGCATATTCTGATCGAATGCCCCAAATACACCAGAGAGACACAACAGCTACTTACCTGAAACTGTTAAAGAAACCCTCAACCAAGTAAACACAAGAGCAATCCTAAACTTCCTAGTAGGAACAAAAATTAAAACAAAAATATAAATGGACTAATAGAAACAAGGAAAAAACTGACAACGTAACACCAGTCATGCCATAAATAACACAATCATGTGTGTAAAGTGGTGTAAAACTGTACTTAAAGATGTACAGTTGATGTAAGATGTAAATAATTTTTTCATATACAAGAGTACCTTATAACTCAACGTCCCCTAAACTCAAAATCTTTAAAACTTAACGCCTTTCTTCGAGGAATTTGTACCCTTAAACTCAACGTTTCCCCTAAACTCAACATGTTCAGTTTATTTTTTCAAACTGTAATTATTGAATTTCAAATTAACACTGAACAGTCAGTCGTGCCCGCTCAGGTGGTGCAGCAGTAAAACACACGCTGGAACCAGAGCTGGGATCTTGAATACATTGTATCCTGCCGGCTGGGCTGAGCGGCCACATAAACAACGATTAGCCTGTTGTTCAGATAGGGGTGGGATATTAAAGCCGGATAGGGTCTCTCTCATAACTAATGCAATTACGACCTCTGCTGGCTGATTGATGGCGCCTGCACAGAGAAGAGTGCTGTCAGGTTGTGTCTCTCCATACACAGTGCTGATCCGCATTGCACTCGTCAAAGTGTAGGTGATAAGATGCATACGGCTGCTGCCCACGTGTCGGAGGGGCGTGGGTTAGCTTCGTTCTCCTCAATCAGAGCGGGGATCGGCATTGGTGGAGAGGAAGCATGACACAATCGGGCAATTGGACGCGGTAAAAAAAAGGGAGAAAAAGGGGAGAAAAATGCATTAACATTGATGCTTGAGCGGTGCGGTAATACGTCATCAAAGTGTGCATATGAGACGAATCTGCATTTGTGTGGAATAACCATCAGATTCACTCTGAAAGCTCCACGTGTATCTGTGTTTAGCTGGATTTTCCTTACTGTTTCACTTTTAAACTTGTGTTACAGCTCGGGGTGCTGAGAAATTATAAGAGTCAGCTTTTTATTTCAGTGTTTTTATATTATATTTGTGTTATTTTTAGTGTATAGGTGTCAAAAACATCCCCATTATTTTACATTAGCCTGAAATATATGCAAGTCCATGGGACCATGGAACGCATTAACAGGTTTCCCATACATCCTTATGGGAAAAATACCTTAAAACTTAACGCCTTTTAAACTCAATGCCAGTCCCAGAACCAATTGACTTTGAGTTTTAAGGTACCAGTGTATTGGAAAAAACAAACACACATACAAAATTTATTTCTTAGTATGAACGTTTTCATAACAGGTCAGACACTGTAGATGTGTGCTGATGCTGAGGTGTTTGCTACATCAGGACTGACCTGGTCAACTTGAGGAAAGGGTACATTTCGCTTTTTATTAGAAAAATCTTGTGAATTATGTAAGGTCATCTGTCAGCGAGCTAAAACTGAAATGTAATTGGGTTATGCAGCAGGAGAACTCAGCAACGAAACAAAAGCATGTTCACTGCCATCTGAATGGCAAAGAAGCAAGATTTCATTTTTGAGTGGATTAGTCCAAGTCCTGACTGGCACTTAAAAAGATGAAGTTAATAACCCATTCATTAAAAATAGCAGTGTGTCCAATTTAAAAGTGGCTAAAATTGCCTCACAGAAAGTACAATGGTCGTGTTTCAAGTTGCCACAACCTATACGGTCAGTCTTATAATACACAGTAACATCCAATATTAAAGAAGAAATTGCTGGTTTGTGTTGGTTAGGTGTATTAAACATAAAGCACTTAAATGCGAACCATTTTGAAGTGTGACTTCTGAAGTCAGATTATAAAAAAGCTCATGACAGCAGGAATGGCATGTGTAGCCTAGCAACCCTTTTATATCAATTAAACATGTGAACTCATGTAAGCCCCTGCTGTGTTCATGTGGGTGTTCTACACTTCCAACAAGAAAACAAACGGGGTATTTTTAGACACAATAACTAATTACATACATACAGAATTCATTGCTCTTACTACATGGTACATATCACGCATTTACAGGCAGGGAAACGTGTTCAACCATTTCTGAATATACACTGTGTGTGTGTGTGTGTCCATGAGCTGGTAAATTCCAAAACCATAGCCATTAACACAGAGTTGCCCTCCGCCCTCTTTTGCGGTTCAAACCGCCTCCACTCTTCTGGAAAGGCTACACCACCAGTGCTGAGATTTCAAGTTGGAATCTCAGCTCTGATATCGGCCTGCCAGGCGCCTACGCTTAGACTCGATTGGCTAACGTCTGCCGGGTGGGAGATCTGAAGGAATCCTGCTGGCTGGTCGATGCCGCCTGCACAGAGACGGGGGATAATGTATATCATTGCATGACTTACTGTGCGCAATCCTGATGTCTGGGTGAACCCGCCATGTGCATGTTTCAAGTTTATTGTCATTTGTACAAATGTTAGCAGCAATTGTACATTGAAATGTGTGTTGGGAGGCTCGGGAACTCTACAAGTATGCTAGCATAAGAGAAAAAAAGAGGGAACAGAGAAAGGGGGTAGGGTAATAAGAATAGGAGAAAGTACAGTATAATAAAAAATATATATAAAAAATAACAATATAATACAATATATTAAACAGGCTTATATATGTATATAAAAATATAAATTATAGAATAATATATGTAAGAAATTGCAGTTAAAGTGCAGATATGCATTGTGAACATAGTGAACATTGCAGGAATTGTAAACATTGAACCATAGTAAACATTGCAGGTATTGTAAACATTGAACCATAGTAAACATTGCAGGCATTGTAAACATTGAACCATAGTAAACATTGCAGGCATTGTAAACATTGAACCATATAGTGAACATTGCAGGCATTGTAAACATTGAACCATAGTGAACATTGCAGGCATTGTAAACTTCGTAAACTTTGTAAACATTGCAGGCATTGTAAACATTGAAACACAGGGAACATATGTAAACATGTGAAAAGATGCTACTGCACACGTGTCGGAGGAGGTGAGTGTTAGGTCCTCTCCTACAACCGGGTAACTGGATCTGAATTGGGAGGGAAAATGCCTAAACATATTTAAAAAAAGACAGATCAGTCGATCTTATAATCTGTATTTCTGTAACAGGTACTTGTTCAAATATTTCATGCAGTATCATACATTTTCTCTCTACCTTGCTTTCAGTAGCTGCCCTGCTTCTACCTGCATACCTAATTTACCCATAATTGCAAATTTGTGTAAATTATAGCCATTTACAGAAGGCAGGATTCATCAGATTTGTTCTTATTTTTTTCATTTTTTTATTTATTTTTTTGCCAGCAGTGATCATGGCTTGCCTAAGTGAGAAGAATATAAAATGTAGGAATTCTGTTAGAGTGATCAGAGCTTTCTGCCAATCGTTAGACAAGTCAATTTTGCTAATAAAATAACATTTACCAAAAAAATTTAGAGGTTATAATATTCATAACTCCCTTTAGTCTAATTTTATTTTACTTTAAGGTGTTAAAGAATGTCACTCATGGACGTTTTCTACACTTCTACACATATTTTGCTACAGAACCTATATTTTTGTGTCTTGCTTTTACTATCACCCTAACATTAAAAACTAAATTGACTGGCAGAGACAGTTTACGTACGTTTGTGAGGAAGCTGTATGTCATGGCAGTCTTTGATTTCAATCATTTCTGCAAGTGTTTCTTTTTTGTGAGTCAGTGATTGGATATAAAAAAATATAAATGTCACAAGTATTATACATTGTGGGTTTTTTTTTATTAATATTACAACATTCGCTTGGGACCTTCTAATATTTGGTCATACTGTATGTCCTCCCAGCTCTATTTACCATGATCAGCTGCTTTTAGTAGCCATCTACAATATTCTGGCACAATAGTGGTCAGATCTTTGAGTATTATACATAGTAGAATTACTAGTTTTACCAAATTTGTTGTCTTTCCTTTTACAGATTCGACTTTTCTGCCCAGCCGATATTTTAATAATGTAAGGAAACGTAATGCTCTTTTACTGTAGGAGGGGGCAGCGTGGTGGCTAAGTGGGTAGCACTGTCGCCTCACAGCAAGAAGGTCCTGGGTTCGATCCCCAGGTGGGGCAGTCCGGGTCCTTTCTGTGTGAAGTTTGCACGTTCTCCCTGTGTCTGTGTGGGTTTACTCTGGGTGCTCCGGTTTCTTCCCACAGTCCAAAGACATGCAAGTGAGGTAAATTGGATATACAAAATTGTCCATGACTGTGTTCGATATAACCTTGGGAAATGATGAATCTTGTGTAATGGGTAACTACTGTTTTTGTTGTGGATGTAACCAAAGGGTGTAAAACATGATGTTAAATCCTAATAAACAAACAAACAAACTGGGATGAAGCCCTTTTATTTAGGAATTGCTCTTGTGTAAATCACAACGACATGGAAAAGAGGCCAGATCTGACAGACAGCAGATCCCTCCCACTTGCTTGAACAAGTGAACAGAACAGACAGGTCACCAAACTCAACACACTTAACAAAAATGGTGAATCACAAATTCAACATGAACACAAAATGCGCTGTGCACATTTTAAACCTGTTTTAACCCTTATTAATGCTTTGGCGAGGCGTCCCAGAGGAACCCTGAGCTGGCTGCTCGCCTTCTTCTCTATGATGGCAAGCCAGCCGCTCGCCACAATAATAAGAGTCAACCAGAATATTTATAGCTAGCTAATGTATTATTATACTTATACTTATTATACTGTACGTTTACCAGTAATATAATAAAACAGTACATATTCAAGTCACATTATTATCACCACTTCCTACTTTCGACGGCAGCAGCGCGTAGCTCATGGAGGCAAGCCGTAGCCTAGCGGTTAAGGTACTGGACTAGTAATCAGAAGGTTGCTGGTTAAAGCCCCACCACTGCCAGGTTGCTGCTGTTGCGCCTTTAAGCAAGGCCCTTAACCATTTGGATAAAGACGTCTGCTAAATGCTGAAAATGTAAACGTAAAATGAAGGAACTCACGTTTCGTGAGCTGGCTTGGTGGGTATATAAGGTGTGCGATAACCCGTCTGCGTGTATATCCCTCATTGCAGTCATGGGTAAAAGTTCCCTGGTGCGAATCGGATCTTACAGCAAGACGATGCGACCGACATTAGTTGGACGAGCATGCCCAAGACTTCCAAGTACTACCCTGGCCCCCTAATTCCCCAGACTCGAACTCAATTGAGCATCTGTGGGACCACTTTGATCGTCGTGTTGCTCTATAAATCCCCCCACACACCCTCCAGCAGCTGTGGGATGCACTGCAGTCAGCATGGCTTCAGATACCTGTGACAACCTACCAGGACCTTACTGAGTAACTCAGCCTGTCTAGCTGCTGTCTGTGCTGCACACGGCGGTTACTCTGGATATTAGCTGGTCATAACAATGTGACTCGACTGTAATATGGTAGAACAAAAATGTTCCTTACAAGTGTATGTAACATTTTTGACCTCATATGATCCATATGGTTTAATTCCTTTATAGCCGAAAAATAATGCTGTCTGATAATAAAGCCTGTTCTGTGAATGGAACAGGATCATTTAGCTTTGTGAGAGCTACATCGTCTATGCATACATGGAACATTACCATCGCGACCTATTAACAGATTGTTGTAATTGCTCCACGTATCATTATCTCCATGACATCCATGCTCCGGGGGGTAAAGGCATGTAGTGGTTTGGCGCATATATAGCAAACAGAATAGCAAACCGCACTCAGCGGCCTCCCATCTATCTGTGAATATCTCATTTAGGAGGAGGGCTCGGCAAAGTGGTGCGACACCTGTTTTTTGGATTACCAGTGATTAACATCATCAAGGGCTATTCAGCAGCTGAGCACCGTCATAATTAGCCTTGCTTTCGTTCAGCTTGTTGATTGTAAATGAGAGCAATCATGGCAGAATGGCCTTATTCGTGCCGGTCGTGGTGTCAGGAGGAAGCTTTCCAGTTGGAGTAGACAGGCCAGCTGAGAGCTTTCTCACTTTGCTTTTACACTGGTGATTCTGCCTTTCCATTTTCTCTATGTGTACAGTAATTCAGCTGCTTTTGGCTTTGTGTGTGTTGGTGACTGAGTAAGCATTACAGAGCTCTGGTCTTTATATTCAGTGCACTTATTCCTAATGTCACCTGTAGTACCATGTTAATTTTCGGATTATTAATAGTCCAGAGAAAGCATGTGTTTGCTCAAACCTTTCCAAGATCGAAGCCATAGAATTCGGTGGCAACCGTCAAGGGTGAAATTAGGACAGAATGGGTTAAACAATGATGGACCAGAAGTATGTGAATTAAAAGTTTGTGCACATTTCTAACTGTAAAAACAAACTATATACAGTGGTACCTTGTAACTCAACGTCCCCTAAACTCAAAATCTTTAAAACTCAACACCCTTTGTTGAGAAATTTGTACCCTTAAACTCAATGTTTCCCCTAAACTCAATGTGTTCAGTTTCTTTTTTTAAAATTAATTATTTAATTTCAAATTACCAATGAACAGTCTTGGCTTAACCGGTGCGGTAATACATCATCGAAGTGTGCATATGACACAAATATACATTTGTGTGAAATAACAGTCAGATTTACTCTGAAAGTGTCCACATGTATCTGTGTTTAGCTGGATTTTCCTCACTGTTTCACTTTTAAACTTGTGTTACAGCTTGGGGTGTAAGAATCAGCTTTTTATTTCAGTGTTTTTATATGATATTTTTGTTGTTTTCAGTGTATAAGTGTCAAAAACAACAAAATATATGCAAGTCCACGGGACCATGGAACAAATTAACAGGTTTCCCATACATCCTTATGGGAAAAAATACCTTGAAACTCAACGCCTTTTACACTCAACGCCTTTTAAACTCAACGCCAGTCCCAGAACCATTTGATGTTGAGTTTCAAGGTACCACTGTACTTCAAACTTGGCTGGGCCCCAGTGAAATCCTAGTGAGCTCTTTACATAGACAGAATTTAAGTCATCCTACGCTCATAAGAAGAAGGCTGTCTAAATTCTTAGATGCCTTAAAATGCTGCTTACTGAGATGCCTTATTTTGAGTGATAATCTGACTGAATAATGACAGAGCTCAGTGTGTTTCCTCACTAATGAACTACTTTAAGAAATGTAATTAATTTGCAATTCTGGGTTTGCCATTGACAGTTTCACAGTAGGTACCGACAGGACAGTAGGTACACAGAGTAAGATGTTAGCTACCATTTTTGCAGGTTGTGTCCATTGGCTTGAGTGGCCTAAGGCTAGCTATGTTAGCTTAGTAAGCTAACACTGTAGTGGTAAGTGGGGGCAGCCAATGGTGTAATCACTGTCTAAGTAGTGTGTCTAAATAATCTGCCTTCTAGTTGGTGTCAGTTAAAATGCTTTCTACTTACGCAGCTGCCTAGGTAGGCAGTGGGCAGCAAGGTTTTCAGGCACACCCAGGGTTTGACTAGTCTGGTGTGGTGTGAAATTATAGTGGCAGCACCTTTGGGGTACACTAAAAGTTTGGCTGCAAATTTTGACAATTTCATTTAGACAAAGGCTGTCAATCAGTGGCTAACAGTTAACTGACAAGCTCAATGCCCCAACCAAATATAATAATATCAAGACATACAGGCTGTATTAATTGTAATATAGCACACATGACAGTGATGTAGAACAGATGAATCTTGTGTAACGAGTAACTACCGTCTCTGTCATGAATGTAACCAAAGTGAGTAAAACATGATGTTAAAATTCTAGTAAATAAATAATTTGACAGGTCAGATTGGCATGAGACCCACTTTACTACACTTTACCATTTATACTTACCACATGTAGTCGGACAGTACCGACTGTGAAAGATGTGAGGAGTCTGAATCGCTGGTGTATAGACACAGCTCCCAAACCTGCTCCTCACATAAACACTCTAATATGTACCAGCTTGTCTACAGAGTATAGATTGGACTTGGTCTGCACCAGCCATCCCTTAGCGCCTGTTGCTTTATTGATCTGCATACTTCAAGGGAGAAGAAGGAAGAAAGAAAAACAGCAGGTTCTTTCTTTGAGGTCTGCCGAGCTGTGCTCGCACCTTGCTAATCGAGCCTGGCGTCTGCTTTCGTTGTAGCTCCACGCCGATTATGTGTCCAGACAGCTCTGGTTCTGCTTCTTCGCAAGCAACGCCATATCCGATCAAAGAGGCCCTTCATCTGTCTGAGCACCTGGTGCTAAGGGCTGCAGGTAAACAGGTCGATTAATGGCTTCGGAGGATTTCTGCTTTGGCATTCTCAGGCGGAGCTTGACCTATGAGCGAGCGCTGACGTCCCATTAGCGATTTCCCCAGCAAAAAAAGAGACACAATGGAATTCATCAGGCAGGGTAAACATATGTAAAGTGAGATAATGATGTTGTAGGGGGATCTGCTGTTTCTTATGTGTAATTGTGAATAGCAGGGAGGAAAACAGTGAACAAAAGCAGACTAATGACATTAAACAGCATGTCGGTCATCCTCCGAGTTTTCAACCCAGCGCCAGACGTGCTCAGAGTCCTATTGGTGCAATTCTGTATACAAGGACAGATCAAAGCTGCATTACTGACCTGCACTTGATACATCAAACGCACTGAACAGACAGTCATCAAGAGCACCTTACAATATGAAAGCAAAGATAAAAGGCAAGGACACATCCGAATAACAGCTATTCACAGTGCCCGAGGCGCATTAATTTAGAGAAAAATAAATGAAACCAAACTGTTATTTGATTATTGACCTAATGTCAATTTCATTCAATTTCTAAATAGCTGTGTGCAGTAATGCTAAGTGCTAGTTTCATAGTGTAGGTTAGCTTAGACCCTTGCTTTTTTTCTTGTTTTTAAAGCAGTGGTATTTATACTGTTTTCCCACAGCTCACCTGCCCCCAATATATCTGGTAACATTTTCACATGCGGGACATTCTGCTAGCACACCAGTGCTGTGTAACGATGTGGGCTAGGACGAGACAAGGGGGGTGGCCACACATGCAGAGATGGTTCAAACAAAAGTATTTAATAATGACAAAAGACAGGGGTACAAAACACAAGACACAAACATACGACCTAAGCTAATTCCTAATCTAAATGCTAATGCTAACCTAAAGAAACATGAAGAAGGCTACGCTAACTGCTAATGCTAAACTAAATACACATGAACCCTGGCTGAACTAAACTAAACCCTAAGCTAACACAAGACATGAACAAGACAGGAACAAGACTAAACGAGACTAAACAAGAGCATGGACGGACGGACGGACTAACTAACAAGAGCATAGCATAACAAACCAAACCAAATTAAATCAAATGATACCAAACAAAGTTGAGCAAGTTTACAAAGAAAGTCATCAAAATAGTCTCCAATGTGGAGGCCCAAGCTCCCTTCTTAAATACTTAAACAACATGAGCTTGTTAGCTCAGACAAGGTGCAGCTGGGACTAATTATAAGGGGACCAATCATAAAAGGGGCATTGGCTCGAGACGAGTGCTCCCGGAGAGAGGGGCGTGGCACTTAAGCACACTCCAAGAGCCTAGACAGGCTGGATATGTGAATATGTGACATGCAGGGATTCTGGACTCCCCCATGTTGAATCTCAGCTCTGCTAACAGTCAGCTGGCCACCTCTAGCAGACAAAATTGGCCAGTGTTCTAAACAAAGGGGGACCATGAATAGTAGCCTGTACAAAAGTATAGGAATGTGATCATTGTGTGACTCTCCGTGCGCAAGACTGGCCTCACACACGAATCCACTGAAGTATGGGTGAATAAGAGGGGTTGGTGGACTGCATGCACGCCGGAGGGGCAAATATACCCTTCTTGGATGTGATTGGGGTCTCCAGCAGTGAATAACTGGCTATGTTAAATTGGGAAAAAAGGGAGAAAATACATAAATAAAATAGTTTTAACTGCATTAGTATCACAATAAACCTTGATTTAGATCTCAGAAAGTAATGCATTGGTCCTGGTCTTGGTCTCAAGGAATGTACATTTCTGGTATGATTATGGCCTACCTTTAAAGGTGACCGTGGCTGTAAGCTTGATATCATGGGGGGTAGTATTCTCTACGTCTCAACCACATTGTCTTCTTCGGTGTTGTCCTATTCAGAATCCCAGCTGAACTGATTCTGATCGGGTTCTTATTCTTACTAGACATTATCTTTACCTTGATCTTAAAAGACATGTTCCTGGTTTAGATTATATGTCTTGTAAAGAGGACCAAAGAGTATAAAGAGGAACTGGGTAAGTCTGTAAGTCTGTCTTCCTTTTCGGAGACTTTATCTAGATTTGATGGCATGTGGTCTGGTTCTAAAATGTGGCATGAGGTAACAAAGTATCATAGAATAGAATGCCTAATATATACAGTGTATCACGAAAGTGAGTACACCCCTCACATTTCTGCAAATATTTCATTATATCTTTTCATGGCACAACACTATAGACATGAAACTTGGATATAACTAAGAGTAGTCAGTGTACAACTTGTATAGCAGTGTAGATTTACTGTCTTCTGAAAATAACTCAACACACAGCCATTAATGTCTAAATAGCTGGCAACATAAGTGAGTACACCCCACAGTGAACATGTCCAAATTGTGCCCAAAGTGTCAATATTTTGTGTGACCACCATTATTATCACTGCCTTAACCCTCCTGGGCATGGAATTCACCAGAGCTGCACAGGTTGCTACTGGAATCCTCTTCCACTCCTCCATGATGACATCACGGAGCTGGTGGATGTTAGACACCTTAAACTCCTCCACCTTCCACTTGAGGATGCGCCACAGGTGCTCAATTGGGTTTAGTCCATCACCTTTACCTTCAGCTTCCTCAGCAAGGCAGTTGTCATCTTGGAGGTTGTGTTTGGGGTCGTTATCCTGTTGGAAAACTGCCATGAGGCCCTGTTTTCGAAGGAAGGGGATCATGCTCTGTTTCAGAATGTCACAGTACATGTTGGAATTAATGTTTCCCTCAATGAACTTCAGCTCCCCAGTGCCAGCAACACTCATGCAGCCCAAGACCATGATGCTACCACCACCATGCTTGACTGTAGGCAAGATACAGTTGTCTTGGTACTTCTCACCAGGGCGCCGCCACACATGCTGGACACCATCTGAGCCAAACAAGTTTATCTTGGTCTCGTCAGACCACAGGGCATTCCAGTAATCCATGTTCTTGGACTGCTTGTCTTCAGCAAACTGTTTGCTGGCTTTCTTGTGCGTCAGCTTCCTTCTGGGATGACGACCATGCAGACCGAGTTGATGCAGTGTGCGGTGTATGGTCTGAGCACTGACAGGCTGACCTCCCACCTCTTCAACCTCTGCAGCAATGCTGGCAGCACTCATGTGTCTATTTTTTAAAGCCAACCTCTGGATATGACGCCGAACACGTGGACTCAACTTCTTTGGTCGACCCTGGCGAAGCCTGTTCCGAGTGGAACCTGTCCTGGAAAACCGCTGTATGACCTTGGCCACCATGCTGTAGCTCAGTTTCAGGGTGTTAGCAATCTTCTTATAGCCCAGGCCATCTTTGTGGAGAGCAACAATTCTATTTCTCACATCCTCAGAGAGTTCTTTGCCATGAGGTGCCATGTTGAATATCCAGTGGCCAGTATGAGAGAATTGTACCCAAAACACCAAATTTAACAGCCCTGCTCCCCATTTACACCTGGGACCTTGACACATGACACCAGGGAGGGACAACGACACATTTGGGCACAATTTGGACATGTTCACTGTGGGGTGTACTCACTTATGTTGCCAGCTATTTAGACATTAATGGCTGTGTGTTGAGTTATTTTCAGAAGACAGTAAATCTACACTGCTATACAAGCTGTACACTGACTACTCTAAGTTATATCCAAGTTTCATGTCTATAGTGTTGTCCCATGAAAAGATATAATGAAATATTTGCAGAAATGTGAGGGGTGTACTCACTTTCGTGATACACTGTATATATACAGTATATATATATATATATATATATATATATATATATATATATACAGTATATGCACTGTGTATTCTGACACCTTTCTATCAGAACCAGCATTAACTTTTAACAATTTGAGCTACAGTAGCTCGTCTGTTGGATCGGACCACACGGACCAGCTTTCGCTCCCCACTTGCATCAATGCGTCTTGGCCGCCCATGACCCTGTTGCCGGTTTACCACTGTTTCTTCCTCGGACCACTTTTGATAGATACTGACCACCCCACAAGAGCTGCAGTTTTGGTGATGCTCTGACCCAGTCATCTAGCCAT
Organism: Trichomycterus rosablanca; assembly: GCF_030014385.1. Lineage (NCBI taxonomy): Eukaryota > Metazoa > Chordata > Actinopteri > Siluriformes > Trichomycteridae > Trichomycterus > Trichomycterus rosablanca. The sequence goes on from NC_086005.1 coordinate 12,742,814, forward strand.
CACAATTTGGCTCTTGTCAAACTTGCTCAAATCCTTACGCTCGCCCATTTTTCCTGATTCTAACACATCAACTTTGAGGATAAAATGTTCACTTGTTGCCTAATATATCCCACCCACTAACAGGTGCCGTGATGAAGAGATAATCAGTGTTATTCACTTCACTGGTCAGTGGTCATAATCTTATGCCTGATCGGTGTATACGTATACACATGTACAGTACAATGAAATTCTTTTTCACATATCCCAGCTTGTTGGGAAGCTGGGGTCAGAGAGCAGGGTCAGTCGTTGTAAAACCCCCTGGAGCCGAGAGGTTAAGTGCCTTGCTTCAGGGACTATCATTGGCTGCATGGCAGAGCTGGATTTGAACCTGTAACCTTTTAATTAATAGCCCAAAGCTCTACCCACTAGGCTATCACTTACCCTTATGTGTGGTCATGGTCGTAATGAATAGAAATGGTATTGACTGATGAGTTGTTTGCTGCATGTGATACAAATGAAGACAAATACTACACCTACTTCTGCTCAGTAAACGTCTATGTATTCAAAAAGGCCTTCAGGCTTCAGTTACTTTGTTGGAACTATCATGTATCAATGCCAGCTTTTAAAAACTCAGTGATTTTATTGGAGTTTGCCTCCGTTATGATGAATATACAAATAAGATCATTATAATGTGATATATCACAAATCTGGCCACCAGACAAATAGCTTGCCAAGCTCTGTACTACAAATCTAAAACTCAATTCTGGATCAGCTCACACACATAAAGCATCAATTTAAATCTCAAATTGCATACAGTTTAAGTCATATAAGTGGAAACACATTTCTTATAACTTCTTATCACGTGCACCATGTACACATCCAGTAGCATTCTATTGTAGCAGTATTCTGGAATATTGGAATGTATATGACTACTGGATCTACATTTTCTAGTAATTAATAATAATAATAATAATACATTTAATTTGTAACGCACTTTACATTTGGTACAAATCTCAAAGTGCCATAAGATAAAAGACATCACTACAAAAAAAAATAAATAAATAAAAATAATAAATAAATAAAAATAAATAAATACATTAAAGAAATAAATAAAAAATAATTATAATAAAAAATAGCTGCAAAAAGTATTCGTAATTGATCATGTATTAATACTAGTGTAAATTAAAAAAAAATTCTCACATTTCTCCCTTTTTTGTAATTTTATGACAAATAAACTAAACTAATGAGGCCAATTAAAGAGAAACATATAAACCCGAGTTGTGTAAGAAGTGGGTTTTTTTTCATTTTCCCCCAGTTTTTCCCCCAATCTAGTTGCATTTCATTTCCTTTCTATTGCTGCTGACCTCCACTCCTGACCGACGAGAGCCGTGACTCACACCCCCTCCGACACGTGTGCAGTAGCCGACTGCATCTTTTCACCAGCACGAGGCGAGTTCATATGGGGCTCAGACTCACATATGGAGTATGAAGAGTCACACACTGATCTCCATCATCCCCAGTTTCTATGCAGGCGCCATTGATCAGCCAGCAGAGGTCTTAATTGCATCAGTTATGAGGAATCCTCTTCTGACATCCAACCCGACGGACATGCCAATCATTGTGCATATAGGCGCCCAGCCTGCCTGTAGCAGAGCTGCGATTCAAACTCACGAGACATTTGTATTTTTAAAAATATGATGAGCCAAAAATATACAGATTATAAATGATGCTGTGGAAATGTCTAAAATATCATCATATATATCATGTTTGGGTACAATTGCTCTGTGCCCATTTATATAGGGCTAGTTTGACTGCACCCATTAACAGTGGTCTGAAAAGAAAACCCAAATACCCAGAGACATGTTGGCTATGTCTGAGGGGGCTGGCCGTGTGATGGATCGGTGCTCAGTCCAGTATTCTTACCGGACGCCCAGTGTTTCTGGGTGGGGCCGGACCTTGTAAGACCCTGTCTGGGATAAAGTGGTTGATAGAAATGTGATCATGTTTGGTTACAACTTCTCTGTGCCCATTTATATAGGGCTAGTTTGACTGCACTCATTAACTGTGTATTTTGCCAAGGTCAGAAAAGAAAACCCAAATACCCAGAGACATGTTGTCTGAGGGCACTGGCAGTGCAATGGATCGGTGCTCAGTCCAGTATTGTTGCCATGCGCTCAGTGTTTCTGGGTGGGACTGGACCTGCTGAGACCCTGTCTGTGATAAAGCGGTTGATAGAAATTAGAGATGCCGATGGTAACATCCGCTCTGGGTTTTACAGGGCAGCTGTAGCCTAGTGGTTAGAGGAACTGGACTAGTAATCCAAAGGTCGCTGGTTCAAGCCCCGCCACTGCCAGGTTGCCACTGCTGAGCCCTTGAGCAAGGCCCCTAACCCTCAATTGCTTAGACTGTATACTGTCACAGTACTGTAAGTCGCTTTGGATAAAAGCGTCTGCTAAATGCCGAAAATGTAAATGTACTAGAGGATTTTTTTCAGATGTTGTTGGTGGTCTCTCCTAAACGCTGCTACCAAACAAGTCGTACCACATTACCAGCCCACACCCACACACTCAACAGCTGTAACAAAGATGAATAGATCAGAGAAACTCTTGGTTCCCTTGTGCTTTAAGTAGTCAAGCCTCTGTAATTGGTCAGCTTGATGTTGACAGAGTGGGTTTTTAAAAGCAGTGCAGTTAATATCTCTTATCGTTGCTTTTCCGAGTGGAGAGCTATTCATCAATGTAAAAGAAAAAAAAAACTTCTAAAAGACCAAAGTATGCTAAATTCAAACTATTCTCTAAACCTAATAATGCCTGTTAGGAAGATTTATTAGCAGACAGGTCACTTCTTAAACATTGTGTCTGGAATTTTTTACATTAATAGTTCTTGGACCCAACTTGCAACTTCCTTACTCACTCACTTTTAACACTGTAGTACATGGAATCTTCAAGAAGTTTCTGCACTTTTATATTTTGGTTGGAAACAAGAGGTGAGGACAAGAGGAGTAGTAATTGGTCGTGTCTGAGAGACTGAGAGAGCTTATAGGCCGGATTTAGCGGAATCTGATTTCCACCTTTTTGGACGCTCAAAGAAACTTTAAGGGGAAGAAGATTTTCATGTGATGATGATGTTTTTGGTTGAGCACGTAGCCATTGATGCACTGCTGCTTGGTACGGTGGTACGATGCTGGGAAAAATGCATCGGAAGGTGACTATGTAGAAATGTGATGTCATTTGTTTTTAAAATTCTTAGTAAATAGAGTTTAAAAAGTGCTGAAACTTTTTGAAGAACCCTCGTATATGTTGTGTGTTAGGACCAGTCATAATGGAGCTTCGGAATAATAACACTGGGTGTGACATTGGGCTGCCTTGCTGCAAACTGCCTACCTTGGCAGCTGCCTAAGTAGAGAATGTTCTAATAAGACATCGAACTCATAAGGCAGGTTATTTAGACGCACCACTTAGACTGTGATTATGGCAATTATGTCACCACAGTCTTCGCTTACTAAGCTAACACAGTTAGCCTCAGGCTTTTCAAACCAATGGGCTGAGGCGACACAACACAATCTACCTCTGTGTACCGCAAACTGTTAAATTGTCACTTGCAAATAAATGACACTTGTACACCTTCATACAAATAAAAATTAGTCAAATGTTTTGTGAGAAAAGTTGTGCTGCACCGAATGCTGTGATTGCCTTCACCGCTAGAAAAGCACTGGATGCTCCCTTGTTATTCAGTCAGATTATCACTCAGAATTAAGACAAGTCCAATGATCTACCCATAATTCAACTGGAGCTGCGAAGGCGTTCGTAGCGAAGAAGATAGATGGTGGAAAGCAAAGTAAGACTAGCATTAAACATTTTATGATTAAGTACAACCATGAATAACGTCATGAGTAGCTTTGTGGAGAAAGACTTAATTATGTCCATTATTAAAATTGTAATAACTGTGACGATGAGACGTCATGCATCACGCAACATTGGTAAGATGGCTGACGTAGTACGTATGAGGCTGTGTGCATACTTCACATACAGTACATACTGTTTAAGTATGAGATTTCGGACGCAGCCCTTGTTTACTAATGCCACGTTCACAATACACGACTTTCCAAGTCGTCAGGTCGCTGTACAGTACACACTGCACAACCGGATCTCTTGTAATCGGGAATCTTTCAAGTTGGTGTGGCTTTAACACTACACGGCTGATCGGCAATAGCGGGTTTCACACTACACCATCTGTCACCAACTGGAATCACAGGTGAGCTTCTCTGGTCTCCCAAACTATGTTTTGTCACGAAAACAAACGTGAGAAGTGACGAGGGGTTAAATGATACCATGTCCTAGAATGCATGTCAACAAGTAGCGAGCGATCAAAGTTTGTGCAGCGTAAAACAAGGAGAAAAAATTAATGAATCTGAGTGGATTTGGCAACGTGGCCAGCATGGATTGTTCTATAGTGAGTTGGAGGTTAATAAATATTTTTTGCAATGCAACATTGGTGTTACGTTTTGTAGAGAACGATAAGGTCAGAAATACTGTAAAACTTGTGTGTGTGCCGATGTATTCTGATAGAAACTAAATTATTTTTACAACTCCTCCCCTGCGTTTCCCTCACCCCGTATCTTGCGTTCTCATTGGCTGTTAGACATAACACTCATTGCCAGTTGGGCAACTCAGATTCAGATATCTGACATGCTAGAAATCTCGCTCCCAAGCCGGCAAATCTAGCGCCGACCAGTCGCAAGCGAAAATCAGGGCAAAAGTCGTGTAGTGTGAACTAGGCATAACAGCCCAATATTGTATGTATTTTCTCCAAATGCTTTATCTTTAGGGTTGGGTTGGGTTGGGTTGGGTTTGGTGCCACCAGAAAGCACTGAGGGCTCAGCAGGGTACCATCCTGGACAGGCTGACAATACATCACAAAGCAACGCTCGCACAATCACTCACTAACTTCACCAACAGAAGGTCGGAGGAAGCTTGCACAGACATGGAAATGGTGTAAACAGTAAGTGGGGATAAAATTAAACATTATATTAGCCAAAAGTGAATTCGTAGCATGTGTGCAATTAACCGTTGTTAAGGATGATTTATTTTGCACCTCTGCCCCGCGTAACAAAAATATTTAACGGTTTTGATTAAACCCAGTGGGGTGGTGCCGCATGCTTTTTGAAACACGGTCCCTCATTATCTGTAAACAAGTTCAAAGCACACAAGCTGAACCATTCTACATACCGTGACGAGCACCATGCAACTGGGTATTTGGGAAGGAGATTAAGGGCTGACATTTTGACTTTTAAAATTGCAACATTTAAGCCCATCGACCTACTAATCCTCCCTGACCGTGTGACATTTCATTATGTTGTTTCTGTGCGTGTCCTTCTTCTCTCAGATACAAACTTGCCAGCAAAATTAAAAAAGTTTTGTACTTTTTTTTTACCTTAACCTGTGCATAATACTAAATAATAATCTTAAGTATACAAGCATTGATCACTTGTCTAATATTCCTTTGTTTAAAATATATTACGTATATTATATTACTAGTAGAATTGGCTATTTCAGCCAGACTTACTGGTGATGTGTAAATACAGTGTAAGCATCTAATAATAGCTTACTCATAACAGTGTATGTACGGCAGGATTTTTAAAAATTGGTTCTTGAAAGTTTGACCAAAAAAATTCTTCTTTGGATAAAGCAATTGATAAAGTAAAAAATATAGTTGATTTAGAAGTTGTGATTTCTTTCTTTCTTTCTTTCTTTCTTTCTTTCTTTCTTTCTATCTTTTCTTTCTTTCTTTCTTTCTTTCTTTCTTTCTTTCTTTCTTTCTTTCTTTCTTTCTTTCTTTCTATCTTTTCTTTCTTTCTTTCTTTCTTTCTTTCTTTCTTTCTTTCTTTCTTTCTTTCTTTCTTTCTTTCTTTCTTTCTTTCCTTTTTCTTTCTTTCTTTCTTTCCCTTTTTTCTTTATTTCTTTTACTTTATTTATTTATTTATTTATTTATTTATTTATTTATTTATTTATTTATTTATTTATTTATTTTTCTTTCCTTTTTTCTTTCTTTTTTCTTTTTCTTTTTTATTTATTTCCTATTTTTTTTTTATTTATTTATTTTTCTTTATTTCTTTCTTTTTCTTTCCTTTTTTCTTTTTCTTTCCTTTTTTCTTTTTCTTTTTCTTTCTTTTTTCTTTATTTCCTATTCTTTATTTATTTATCTTTCTTTCTTTCTTTCTTTTTTTTTTCTTTCTTTCTGTCTTTCTTTCTTTCTTTTTCTTGCTGTCTGTCTATCTTGTGGAAGGAAACTTCCAAAGAAAACATACACAGACATGGACAGAACATGCAGACTACTCCACCTGGGAACTGAACCCAGAACCCTCTTGCTGTAATGCTACAAAGTGTACCCTATCACCCTTTCTTAATAGTTGTGGTCAAACTAGCCTTATTTATGTTGGCACAGACAAGTCATTACCTATCATTAATCATCTCAATCATAGTCACTGACAAGAAATCATGTAACAGAACAAAGTTAGATGACTCAAGTTAGAGAACCAAATAAACAACTTAAGTGGGTATATGTTTATTTAGTTTGAACATATTTTCTAAAAACCCACCATAAACTATGTGTTTCAATAATTCAGTCACAGAGTATAAACAGTTGCAGAAATCATTAAATAATGGTGTTTTACAAGTGTATGCAAACTGGGTCAAGTCAGATAAGTTAGTTTCAACCCTACCAAGCAGTCTGTCCAACGTAGGCAGTGAGTACTCAATGCACCATGAATGAAAGATGTTGGACATTATTCTCTGGGTCAAGGGTAGATCACTTGTGTTTACACTAAACCATACAGAAATATAAATTCATATCTATAACGCTGGATCTCTTTGAGATGTCTCTAGGGAAGCACTGTGCTCAGATAAAGGGAATGTAAATAACACTGCATGGATGTTTATTTCAATACGTTCTATGACCTTGACTCAGTGTGCTGTCAAATGCTTGAAAATCCTTTTAGAGATGTGAAACGAGGCATGTAAAGCAATGTCCAACAAGAAAAAACTGGCTCACTTGTTGATAACATGTCAGTATTGCCACACTGGTGTACAAAAATAGCTGTTTAGCTGCACCTCAGTAGGAATTGCTCACTGGGCCATCTTCAGTTTATTGGGGATTTAGTGGCTGGACACATAACCCAGGCCACTAGTTTAGTTATAGATGTTATTAGCAACACTAATCTATTTAAATTCTGCCCCAGTTTACACCTTGAATAACATGATGATCTGGATAGGAATACAGTGCTCTCTTTGTTGTTGGACACTTGTTGTGCTATATGATTTTAGACCATTAAATAAAACATATAAAGGCAAATGTAAAACAACACAAGGTGCTTGGGTGGTGCAGCATTTTAATGCGTTAGCCCACTGCTATTAAGATTTCATGCTCCTCATTGCAAATACAACTGTAGCATCGTCTGGCTGGTGAAGTAGGCAACACAGCAGATAGAGTAGTGCATGACTCTCCATACACGATACTGCTCACTGTGAGACAGACCCCTGTGAGGAAAGTTTCAGAAGGTACAAGGAATAAAAAAATGAAGAAATTAATAAAACCATCAATTTCCTTAGGCATTATTTATGTAAGCAACAAAGTTGCACCCTTGGCTATTTAAACAAGCAGTTAGTAGGTCGACCTTCTACCAAAGCTTCTACCAGAATACTACATCGATCAACCATAACATTAAAACCACCTCCTTGTTTCTACACACACTGTCCATTTTATCAGCTCCACTTACCATATAGTTTGTTTATTAGGATTTTAACGTCATGTTTTACACACTTGGTTACATTCATGACAGGACCAGTAGTTACTTACTACACAAGGTTAATTAATTCACAAGGTTATATCAAACACAGTCATGGCTTATCATATAGAAGCACTTTGTAGTTCTTCAATTATTGACTGTAGTCCATCTGTTTCTCTGCATGCTTTGTTAGCCCCCTTTCATAGGACCACTACAGAGTAGGTATTATTTAGGTGGTGGGTCATTCTCAGCACTGCAGTGACACTGACATGGTGGTGGTGTGTTAGTGTGTGTTGTGCTGGTATGGTACACCATTACCGTGTCAGTGTCACTGCAGTGCTGAGAATCATCCACCACTTAAATAATACCTGCTCTGTGGTGGTCCTGGGAGAGTCAAAAACAGCATGGAAGGGGGCTAACAAAGCATGCAGAGAAACCGATGGACTACAGTCAGTAATTGTAGAACTACAAAGTGCTTCTATATGGTAAGTGGAGCTGATACTGAGCAAATTTATTATAAATGAAGGCTTCTTGGAATCATGGACCTTTTCCAGAAAGTTACAACAGATCCAAGAAATTATGCTCAGTTAAGTTTATGAATCAACAATACAAAAAAAACAGACAAAAAGATTTATGGTAGGGCAACAAGACAACCACCGTTAACCAGCAGAGGAGACTGAAATAATTCAGTCTGACAGTTATTCAATAACAGAGGTGATCAAAAAGCAGCAATTACTTTTCTCCAGCGCCATCCGAACATCATTATTTTTAGACTTATTTATATGCAGCTTTGATTGTCTTTGTTCTGCTGTTGATCAGCCGTGTTCTTCTGAGCATTATAGGAGCCTGATTAACTCAATCGAATACAAACACATTTTAAATAAAATTAGATAATAAACCTTTATAAATAATCAAACCTCTGACATTCGAGACTGTTACACTAAAAATGAAAGTGCTGTATCAGTTTGGTAAAACACAAACACTGTACTTATTATTTTAGGGCTGCAACTATCGATTCATTTTGTAATCGAGTATTCTATCGATTATTCCAGCGATTAATCGAGTAATCGGATAAGAAATACTTTTGCTTTAATAAAGAGCAAAAATAAATACGTATAAGATTAAATAAGACATGTCTCTCAAAACAAACTGTACATTTTTATTCTTTGTGTACAGGAAAGTTTAAAGAGAACATTTTGATATGCAAAAACAAATACATCAAAAATAAATCAAATACTTTTAAAATCTATACAGGCAACCTGAAACTAAAGCATTAAATAATAATAAACAATAATACATAAACATAAGCCTCTAATTTGTGCAACTTTTAGAACTAAAGGTTTCAGCTACAGTTCACGCAGAACATAAAGCTTTAATATTTTTTAATAAATTTTTTACAGCTGAAAATGATCTAAAACTTTCTGTTGTTTTCTCTGTCCAGTCTCGTCTGTTCACCCCTCGTGAACGCTTTGTGCAAAAGTGCGAAACACCGTGAGCTGTATATAAATGTATGGATTAAACGATGCCTCGATGCGAAAAATTTGAATAGATGATTTTTAGTAATGGAATTACTCGAGTTTCTCGAGGAATCGTTTCAGCCCTATATTATTTAGTGTTTTTTTATTGAGATGTACGATCATGGTGTTTTGGAGGTCATGTTGTACATTCATGCGTTTTAGACACGGTTCATCTGCAGATACTTTAGAGCTTAATAAAGGAACGAACATTGAGAGAAAAGGTTAATTATTTTCATTCTAAGTATTTGTGTGTATGTTTTTTGTGTCACTGTGCATATTATGAAACCAAAAAACAAAGTTGAACAATTGAATTAATTAATCTTCTAAGGTTTAATGAATCAAATTTGAATGATTTGAATCTATCATGTTTGTTTGTTTGTTTATTAGGATTTTAACATCATGTTTTACACTTTTGGCCACATTCATGACAGGATATGGTAGTTACTCATTACACAAGGTTTATAAGTTCACAAGGTTATATCAAACACAGTCATGGACAATCTAGTGTCTCCAATTCACCTCACTTGCATGTTTTTGGACTGTGGGAGGAAACCGGAGCACCCGGATTAAACCTACGCAGACACAGGGAGAACATGCAAACTCCACACAGAAAGGACCCGGACCGGCCCACCTGAGGATCGAACCCAGGACCTTCTTGCTGTGAGGCGACAGTGCTACCCACTTAGCCACCGTGCCACCCGAATCTATCATGTAATTACAAAATAACATTCAACATTAATATGCATGTATTTTTATTTATAAAACTTCTGTTGTACATCACCACTATGTATCTACAGTCAAGCCAGAGAGCCTGCACACACCTTTTGCCTTCTCCACCTTTTATTACATTACAGACTCATTCTATAATAGATTGAGTTCATTTTTTGTCTCAAACATCTACACACAATCTCCAATAATTACAAAGTAAAAACAGGGTTTAGAAAATATGCAAGTTTATTTTACTGACAAAAATGGTTTATTTAGGGGTTACACATCTGTACACACCCTTAGCCTAATACTCGGTTGATGCACTTTTGGCAGCAATTACAGCTTCAAGTCGTCTTGGGAAAGAAGCTACGAGCTTGGCACACTTGTTTCTGGACATTCCTCTTGGCATATCCTTGCAAGCTCCGTCAGGTTGGATGGGCAGCATCGGTACACAGCCATTTTCAGCTCCTTCCACAGATGTTTGATTGGATTCAGGTCTGGGCTCTGGCTGGGCGACTCAAGGACATTGACAGACTTCCTCTGAAGCCACTCCTTTGTTCTCTGGGCTGTGTGCTTTGGGTCGTTGTCATGTTGGAAGGTAAACCTTCGCCCCAGTCTGAGGTCCAGAGCGCTCTGGAGCAGGTTTTCTTCAAGGATCTCGGTGTACATAGCTGCATTCATCTTTCCCTCTATCAGGACTAGTCGCTCCGGTCCCGCTGCTGAAAAACATCCCCACACCATGATGCTGCCACCGCCATGCTTCACAGTAATTTGACATACCATAGTTTTCCTGTAAGCTTAAATCAGTCTGGCTTTTTTTTTTTGCTTGTAGAACTGCCACTCACTGGATGTTTTTTTGTTTTGCATCAAAATCCCTAATTTTTTAAAATACTAAAAGCAGCATGTCTGACACCAGTATCTACGCCACAGTCAGCTTCTTGTACAATATACAGTACATATTGTATATATTACATATTAGCTTGGCTCATGTCTATTTGACTTTATGCATTTCGCTGTAGCCTCATGACTGGCTGTTTTGATAGCTGTACAGCTGTTCCTAAAAACTGCCCAGTAATTGTATAATGACTTTGTTTTAGATAATCAGATTCTACATTCATTGTCTTATCTTCTTTTGTAAGCTTCTTCTGAGCTGAATGACAGGAACACACCGAACGCTGCCGCTCTTCAGGCGTTTATCTGTCAAATTGTACAGAGAAATGTCTGGAAAATAAATTCCTTCCGTCACTTAGCAAACCGGAGCTGGACAGCAAAGGACACAGTGACCTCAGCCTGCTGTCACACTACCTCTTTAACAAACCCAAACTTCACTCAAAGCTGCCTCGGTTCCATCTGCAATTTTTAGTCAATGTTTTATTCTTCTGGGTGAATCTTTTCCTCTCTGTTAGGAGAATGGAAGATAGTGTTCAATATCCTTTCATTGTGCTCAGTGGAGGTCATTAAGAAGCAGCAGATCACTCTGTGTGTGTGTGTGTTTGTGATCTATGAGCTCCAGCTGTCCAAGGGACTCTGGATTATACCTGAATTAGGGACACAAAGTAAAGGAAGAGAACGATCGGAGAATTGCACGATCCATTCAAGACCTTGACAGCATAAAGAAAAGACAACTTATCCTTGAAGCCCACATGGTCTGCTTTGTGGTATAAAAATGTGCCTAGCAAAGGTTTCTTGGCTTTTATATGATGTGTGTAATTACAGAAAGCAGAAGCACAGCTTCGATAAGCTCCTTGGACAAGATATGCTCACAGCCACCAGAAGCAGTGCCTTTATTTTGTATATACATTTTGTATATACAGTTGAAGTCAAGATTCTATACTCTTGTGATGTACGTACATATACACTCACCGACCACTTTATTAGGTACACCTGTCTTGGCTGTGCATTCACAGTGGACAGTGGTAGCCTAGTGGGTAGAGCTTTGGGCTATCAATTGGAAGATTGTTGGTTTGAATTCACTATGCAGCCACTATTGGGCCCTTAAGTAAGGCCCTTAACCCTGTTTGCTCCTGTCCGCCAGCTTCCAAACAAACTATACTCGTGTATACTGTATGTATATATGACAAGTGAAGATATTCTTCTGCATTCTTCATTTGCCATTTTATAAGCTACACCTACCATATAGATGCAGTTTTTATTTTGGTATACATTTACTGACTGTACACCACTGTACAGCTTTGTACACTACCACCACTGTCTACCCCAACCATTAATGAAGAGGTATTTAGGTGGTGAACCATTCTCAAGACTCCAATGACACTAACATACGTAGGAGTTACATGGTAGTTTGTTGTACTGGTATTAAAGTAACCAAAAAAACTGCAACTCAGTATTTAGATGAGGTGTCCTTATATTTTTGCCACATGATATAAAATCATAAATAAAAGAAACTAACAATGTAGCCACACCCAATGAAAACAGGTGCATACAATCAATTATATGAAATAAATAATGTGCTTAGTGCTTAAGTATGGCTGTGCTCTATGCACAAAGCAAAGTTTGAAAGAAGTCCAGGGGCCTTCCTTGGCATGAATTGGAACTTCAACTGCGAGCCATACCTTCTTGCCCAATATTACCACCTGACCTCATAAATGCTCTTGTTAATAAATGGGAAAAACTCCAAGCGCATTCCAAGGCAGTTGTTGTAGCTGCAAGAGAGGGGACGGGGGCAACTTCATCTTTAATGCACATGGTTTTGGATTAACATTCAACAAGCTCATGGTCGGGTGTCTACATACGTTTGACGATATACACCGACCAGGCATAACATTATGACCACTGACAGGTGAAGTGAATAACATTTTGATGTGTTAGAAGCAGGGAAAATGGGCAAGCGTAAAGATCTGAGTAAGTTGACAAGGGCCAAATTGTGATGGCTAGATGACTGGGTCAGAGCATCTCCAAAACTGCAGCTCTTGTGGGGTGTTTCCGGTCTGCAGTGGTCAGTATCTATCAAAAGTGATCCAAGGAAGGAACAGTGGTAAACCGGCGACAGGGTCATGGGCGGCCAAGGCTCATTGATGCACGTGGGGAGCGAAGGCTGGAGAAGTTAATGCTGGTTCTGATAGAAAGGTGTCAGAATACACAGTGCATCACAGTTGCGGGGCTGTTTTGGCAGCAAAAAGGGGACCAACACAGTATTAGGAAAGTGGTCATAATGTTATGTCTGATCGGTGTAGTGTACAGTGGTACCTTGAAACTCAACGTCAGTTGGTTATGGGAGTAGCGTTAAGTTCAAAAGACATGGAGTTTCAAGGTATTTTTTCCCATAAGGATGTATGGGAAAGCTGTTAATGCGTTCCATGGTCCCGTAAAACTGCATATATTTTAGACTAAAATAATGGGGTAGTTTATGACACTTATAGACTGAAAATAACACAAATATAATATAAAAACACTAAAATACAATAAACATGCACTTTTCTTTTATTTCTTTATTGTTTCCTTATGCTTCTTAATCGTGGAGATGCTTGATCTTGGAATACCATATTCCTTAGCGAGTTCAGTAAGAGCGCATTCACGTGAGAGTGTGGCGGTGCACAAAGCTTAACCTGACTTATTGTGCTAAAACAACGAGCAAGGAATTTCATTAGTGGAGAGAACTTATGAGCAGTAATAATTAAGAGAGGTTTAGTGTTCCTATGTCGTTCTTTTAATTCATTAAATCATGGCAAGTATTTTTTTTAACAATAAGCATTTTAGACTCTCTCGGTAAAGCTGATTCTCATAATTTCTCAGCACCCCGAGCTGTAACACAAGTTTAAAAGTGAAAGAGTAAGAAAAATCCAGCCAAACACAGATACATGTGGACGGTTATTCCACACAAATGCAGATTCGTCTCATATTCGCACTTTGATGACTTTTTACCACACCGCTCAAGCCAAGCGCTGAACAAAGTGACAGTTAAGGGTACAAATTTCTCCAGGAAGGGTGTCGAATTTCTATGATTTCGAGTTTAGGGGAGGTCGAGTTACAAGGTACCACTGTACTTCTGTATGTACGCAAGTTCTATCATCAAACCAGAACAATCCCTAAGCTAAATCGCTGAAGCTCTTCTGGCTAGCCAGGCTTGTTTTGAACCTATTGTTATAAAAAACCTGAGATGTTTATCTCTTCTGAAGCAATTTTACGTCTGAACAGTCTCTTTGAGGAGCAGATGCTTCACTGTCCCGTCTGCATATCTCGCTCCTGTTACTTATCCATACTGCTGCATTTCTGCAGATTTCTCTGACATTTGATCTCGGCCGAAGCCGGCCAGCGGTGATGTGTGTGATGTGTATGGAGACTCAGATAATAGCAGCGTTGTTGTGCTGTAGATGAACCCGGACTGAGAATTACAGCAGCCGTTCTGATTCAGGATGTTTTATGCGTCGCAGTCGGGTTCTTTGCATACTAAGCAGGTCGGCATTTTTCTAAGGACCCTCCGGGGACGGGAACAAAAAAACAAGCGTGACAGTAACGGCAGAGGAATATACAATATTTACTGTCATTATACTGTGATATATAGCTGAAAATATTCTCTGGGTTTGTGAGTGTAAGCAGATTTTAATTCACAGGCAGGAACATAAAAACGTGCCTAAAATAAAAAAGTACCTACAATGGCAATAGAGTTTTAAAAGTATTCATTCCCCAAACACTTTATACACATAAATCAGCACAGCCTGGTTTTTGTATCAGTTTAATGTATTTTAATCACATTTTTAGGTTTGAATTTAAGCTTCATTTGCTATTACAGTCAGTATTTGGGGATCAGTTAGTGATGTACAGCAGTTTTAAGGTCTCATAGGGTTAGGATTTGAGCCACTCAAGGCTATTATTTTGCTGTCTATTGCTTCCTTTTTCCTTCCCAGTTTAAGCTTTTGGGCAGAGGATAGCAGGTTTCACCCTACTTCTCTGTATTGTGTATCAGATTGCCAGTCTATCCAACTGAAAAAGGACCACCACCACCTGAAAAGCACCACCACCTGCAAAGCACCATATTTTACAGTGGGGATGGTGTTAAGTTGCCTTTTTTAATCTACACCACACAAACTGCCTAAAAAGTTGCTCTTGGATGACCTTTTGACCCACATTTTGATTTTGATTTGGACCTCGACCCAGACAACACAAAACAAATACACTTAATTAATAAAAATTATGGCAATCTGGTCCTACTGTGGTTTACAAGATGTAACATAAAGCCTCCACAAGGGGGCACTGTGTACAAGTTCATTTTGTGTTTATGTGCCTGTTAAAATTCACTCACTCAATTTCTTAACCGCTGGAGCCTATCCCAGCTGTTTTTTAAATGGGCGCAAGGCACACAGTAACACCCTGGACGAGGTGCCAGTCCATTGCAGGGCACACACACACACATACACACACCCATTTACCTATAGGGCAATTCAGTGTCTCCAATTCACCTGACTGCATGTTTTTGGACTGTGGGAGGAAACCAGAGCTCCCGGAGGAAACCCACGCAGACATGGGGAGAACATGCAAACTCCGAACAGAAAAGAGTTTCTGTAGTTCTACAGAAAGGACCTGAACCCAGGACCTTCTTGCTGTGAGGTGACAGTGCTACCCACCGAGCCACTGTGCCGCCCCCTGTTTAAATTTGCTTATTTAATTATTATTATTATTATTTTCTGCAACCCACTCAAGGTTAGTGATCCAGGATTTTAGCTTTGGGATGTCAATTGAAAGGTTGAGAGTTTAAATCCCAGCTCTGCCATGCAGCCACTGTCTGCTCCAGGAATGCCGTGCAATGGCTCAACCTGCGCTCTGACCCCAGCTTCCAAACAAGCTGTGACATGTACACCTGTATATGTACAGTGTATCACAAAAGTGAGTACACCCCTCACATTTCTGCAGATATTTAAGTATATCTTTTCATGGGACAACACTGACAAAATGACACTTTGACACAATGAAAAGTAGTCTGTGTGCAGCTTATATAACAGTGTAAATTTATTCTTCCCTCAAAATAACTCAATATACAGCCATTAATGTCTAAACCACCGGCAACAAAAGTGAGTACACCCCTTAGTGAAAGTTCCTGAAGTGTCAATATTTTGTGTGGCCACCATTATTTCCCAGAACTGCCTTAACTCTCCTGGGCATGGAGTTTACCAGAGCTTCACAGGTTGCCACTGGAATGCTTTTCCACTCCTCCATGACGACATCACGGAGCTGGCGGATATTCGAGACTTTGCGCTCCTCCACCTTCCGCTTGAGGATGCCCCAAAGATGTTCTATTGGGTTTAGGTCTGGAGACATGCTTGGCCAGTCCATCACCTTTACCCTCAGCCTCTTCAATAAAGCAGTGGTCGTCTTAGAGGTGTGTTTGGGGTCATTATCATGCTGGAACACTGCCCTGCGACCCAGTTTCCGGAGGGAGGGGATCATGCTCTGCTTCAGTATTTCACAGTACATATCGGAGTTCATGTGTCCCTCAATGAAATGTAACTCCCCAACACCTGCTGCACTCATGCAGCCCCAGACCATGGCATTCCCACCACCATGCTTGACTGTAGGCATGACACACTTATTTTTGTACTCCTCACCTGATTGCCGCCACACATGCTTGAGACCATCTGAACCAAACAAATTAATCTTGGTCTCATCAGACCATAGGACATGGTTCCAGTAATCCATGTCCTTTGTTGACATGTCTTCAGCAAACTGTTTGCGGGCTTTTTTGTGTAGAGACTTCAGAAGAGGCTTCCTTCTGGGGTGACAGCCATGCAGACCAATTTGATGTAGTGTGCGGCGTATGGTCTGAGCACTGACAGGCTGACCCCCCACCTTTTCAATCTCTGCAGCAATGCTGACAGCACTCCTGCGCCTATCTTTCAAAGACAGCAGTTGGATGTGACGCTGAGCACGTGCACTCAGCTTCTTTGGACAACCAACGCGAGGTCTGTTTTGAGTGGACCCTGCTCTTTTAAAACGCTGGATGATCTTGGCCACTGTGCTGCAGCTCAGTTTCAGGGTGTTGGCAATCTTCTTGTAGCCTTGGCCATCTTCATGTAGCACAACAATTCGTCTTTTAAGATCCTCAGAGAGTTTTTTGCCATGAGGTGCCATGTTGGAACTTTCAGTGACCAGTATGAGAGAGTTTGAGAGCTGTACTACTAAATTGAACACACCTGCTCAATAAGCACACCTGAGACCTAGTAACACTAACAAATCACATGACATTTTGGAGGGAAAATGACAAGCAGTGCTCACTTTGGACATTTAGGGGTGTAGTCTCTTAGGGGTGTACTCACTTTTGTTGCCGGCTGTTTAGACATTAATGGCTGTATATTGAGTTATTTTGAGGGAAGAATAAATTTACACTGTTATATAAGCTGCACACAGACTACTTTTCATTGTGTCAAAGTGTCATTTTGTCAGTGTTGTCCCATGAAAAGATATACTTAAATATCTGCAGAAATGTGAGGGGTGTACTCACTTTTGTGATACACTGTATATATGAAAAACAAAGGCATTTTATTTCATTCTATTCTACCAACCCTAAAACTAACCCTAACCCTAGGGCTTCTTTAATGCAATTTTCTCATAATAGCCTTAAGAAGACCCTGGATCTATGATCATTGCCTTTAGTTGCAGAACTCTTATCACACCTGACACCTTTCAGGCTGTGACCCATTTAAGATGAACAGAGATCTTTCCACAGTCCTCTCAACTCAAGTGAGCCATGAAGCTCCAATGCAATTAAATTCGGTTAATGAAGAGAGACCTCTCTGCTCTGTCTGATCTGTCCGGCTCTGTACATCACGCTTCAGTCTGAGCCCTCTGTTTGCCACATTGTTTACTTTTGCTCCACTGTGGATTACTTCAGTGACTGAATCGTAAAGCAAAGCTCTTTTGTTGTTGTGGGAGAAGTTCATCCTGCTGCCTTGGTGGCGGCTAACTGAGTTTGACAGGGTTGTTTTTTTTGCTGTCTGGGCAGCAGGAATTAGTCTTGGCCTGCCACCAGCCGGCTCTAGTTTCCCTGCTGGATGTGAGGATGTGGCTTTCATGGTGATTATAACAGGTTGTAATGCTAAGCATGTCTCATCTCACCTTTGGATGTGTATTTTTCCTCCTAAGACAATATGACGCTAATCTTGGTACATAAGCAGATGTGTGACAGGGACAGTTCCAGCAATTTAATTCTACAACCTGGATAATAGAATGAGATACAATGTGATTATAATGTATTGTGCAAAGATCAAGGAAATGTCTGTTTACTCAGACTGACAGACGTCATGTCTTCTTCACATGGAATGACAGGTACGGAGGCTATAACCCTTTTAATGTTAATGCCATGTATAGTGACCACAACTCCTTTATTGAAACTGACAGGTATGGGGGCCATGACTCCTTCAAATCAAATGAGAGGTGCAAAGGGTACCATTCCTTAACTGGAGCCGCCGGGTATGGACCCCTTAAACCCTTTACATAGAATGACAGGACCAAAAGCTATGATTCCTGTACCCCTGTGCTGGGACTTACATGTATGGAGACCTTAAACCCTTTAAATAGAATGACAGGACCAGGGGCTATGACTCCTGTTCTGGGACTTACAGGTATGGAGACCTTAAACCCTTTAAATAGAATGACAGGACCAGGGGCTATGACTCCTGTACTGGGTTTTACAGGTATAGAGACCTTAAACCCTTTACATAGAATGACAGGACCAGGTGCTACGACTCCTGCACTGGGACTTACAGTTATGGAGACCTTAATCCCTTTACATAGAATGACAGGACCAAAAGCTATGACTCCTGTACCCCTGTACTGGGACTTACATGTATAGAGACCAAGACTCCTCCACATACAATGAGGTGCAGAGGCCAGAACTCATTTACTAGAACTGACAGGTACAAAGGCCATGATTCCTTCACATGGAATGACAAGTACTGAGGGCACTATTCTATACTGGGATTGACTGGTACAGAGGTCATCATTCCTTCACATGGAATGACAAGTACTTAGGCCACAACCCTGTATTGGTATTGACAAGTGCAGAGGCCAGAACTGTTCAACTTGGACTAGGGCTGTCACGGTGAAAGAATTTCCCCTTGCAATATTCAGCCTGTCTCAATATCGCGGTATGCGGTAATATCGCCATTTTTTTTTTTTTTTTGAAAATTATTTAATTGATCTGGATTTTAGAGCTATATAAACAAGCTATATTGTTAGGTTATGATTCGGTATATTATTGCTTTATAATGACAAAGATGAGACAGCTTTAAGACCAATGAAATGCGTGTTTATTGTTAAATACAGAACAGAGCAGGGATGCGCGTCTTTTCTCTAAATATTTTAAATGCACATCTAATCAAAATATGGTAAAAAAAATAGAATAAAGAATAGTCTGTAAGAGTTTAAACCTGCGTTATCATGCGCGCTAGAAGAACCAACACGTTCACCTGATGTTGTTTAGAGAGGATCTGAGTGGGGTAGTGATGTTCCCCTCGGTACTAAAACTCTCTCTGATGGGGCTTGTTACACTAATACACGTGTACTGTACCTGCATGCGACTTTACAATGCGACAAACTATCTATTTAGTAGGTATAATTAACATAACAATATATAATACATTTCAAGTTATTATTCGTTTCTATGTATTTTTATTCAACGAAAAAATACATTTAAATCATCCCAGCAAGCCAGCAAGAGAATATTTGCAGGCTGCAATGCCATATTAACCGTCATTAAGTGTTTTAGTTCACCAAGGCTGTTTGAATATAGTCTAAATTACAAGTATTTATTGAGTGTGAACTCAATTTAATCATTAATAAACTTGCCTATAATTCCTGTTGCGATTGTTTACATTTTAAAACACAAAGCCTGACACTCAGCAGCAACGCATGCTAACAGGTTGCAGGAAAATGTTGCTCTTAGCTCATTTTCATTATGAATTTATTTAACATTTATTACGCCCGAATGTAAGCGTTTAAAACAAGATGGACCCTGCAACAATAAAAAAAAAAGAGAAGAAAGAAAGAAAAAACGTGAATATCGCGGTGATGCGGTTGCTTGGCATGCCCTGTGATTGGCTGGTCTATACCGCGATATTTCAAAATTGTGGTTAGCGCGACAGCCCTAACTTGGACCAACAGTTATATTGACCATGACCCCTTTACATTACAGGTACAGAGGCTGTGACCTCCTTACTGGAGTTGGCAATTTTAAAGGTCATGACTCCTTTACATTGAATGACAAGTGCAGACGCCAGAACCCCTTGACTGGGACAGACAGGTATGGAGGCCATGACTTTTTCACATGAATTGACAGGTGCAAGGCCTCCTAAGAAGTCCACCTTTACTTGGACTGACTGGGGTTAATACTTCTGGAAATATTACTTGGGTGACCCTTTGTTTCATTTGGTCCTCTTGGGACAACTGTCTATTCAGTGTCATCATCATGACCTCCTTCTTGCTTTCCAGAGTGGTCTTGCACCTCCTGTCTACTCATGGCCCTT
Organism: Trichomycterus rosablanca; assembly: GCF_030014385.1. Taxonomy (NCBI): domain Eukaryota; kingdom Metazoa; phylum Chordata; class Actinopteri; order Siluriformes; family Trichomycteridae; genus Trichomycterus; species Trichomycterus rosablanca. The sequence goes on from NC_086005.1 coordinate 12,763,276, forward strand.
AAATTGCCTCCATCCAGGGGCGTAACTACCGACATGAATTCAACCCCTGACCACACTGCCCCTCCATTGGCTGCACTCGCCAGGTCGTTATTATTATATTGCAATATTGTAGCAGCAATATGTGAGCGACATTCAGCTCAGCTTCACGTGCATTCGGACGTTAGTTAGTTTTGTATATGAGACTCTCCTTATGGCCCCAGCCAGTGGTGTATAGTAACGAAGTAATAATACTTCGTTACAGTACTTAAGTAGTTTTTTGAAGTACTTGTACTTTACTGGAGTATAAAAATTTTCGGCAACTTTCACTTTTACTCCACTACATTTTCTAAAGAAATTGTGTACTTTTACTCCGTTACATTCGCTGTATGTAAATTCGTTACTCGTTACTACAGAATGAAAGTTAAATGATGTGAGATGTGTGACGGACTGCACCTGCGCTTGTGAGTTACACGGTGGTTAAACACATTATTGCGCATGTGCAAACGTTCTCTAAAAGCTATCGGAGTTTTCTAAAAGTGCGTCGTTCACCCAAAGACACGCAAATATGGAGATTTCAGAAGCTCCCCGTCCAACACACTGATGTAAGTTAACAATGATTAACAAAGTAAAGCTGCAGCATCAGCGGTTTTTTAATATTATTAGCATTAACATTGTTCAGATATCTACCTACCATTTTTACCCATTACATTCCAACCACAAATAAAACGTTTCACTAAATTTGTTTGGAATTCATTGACTGCAAAAATCATGAAGACACGTCCATTATTTTTAAAAACTCACCTACGGACAAATATTTCCTCAGATAACTTCTGTATTAGACCGGCAGAGGAGAGATTCATGGTGCTGAAGAACATGGTCTTTAACCCTTTAATCATCTCAACAAGAACTCAACTTATACTACTTATTATTAATGATTTTTCAGCTGTTGGCTTCAAGTTAGAAATGGTGTTTTCTTAAAGTAAGAATACCAATATTTTTTTAGTTTAACACATGCCATTCAGTGAGTAGATACAGCCCAAAAAAGATTATTTAAATACAGCTTATTTTACTCAAATATTTTGATTTAAATTAATGGTTGAACAGATCATTAAAGGGATAAAAGTGCCACACGTTTTGTTAAACTCTCTTGAGTTTTGCTTTAAATTAATTATGCCAAAATTATTTTTTGTTTTTGAAATATACTACCCAAATAAAAAAATGGGACAGTATAGAAAATGCAAATAAAATAGATGCAGTGTTTCTTACATTTACATCGACTCACATTCTAAAAACGTTGGAACAGGAACATTTAGGGCTAGTAATAAGTAAAAAAAACAAAACAAATAATGTCATGATTTCAAACAGGTGATGTCAACAGTTGATTATGATCATGAATTGACACAAATCATGTTCAGATGAAAGGAACAGGTTAAACAGGTTAATTGTTAAGGTGGTTTACAGGCTTAAAAAAACAATCTTTATATTTAAAATGACCGCTTCCATTTATACTAGCATTTACTTTTACTTCTACTTTTAATACTTAAGTACATTTAATATCAAATTACTTTTGATACTTAAGTACATTATACATCAGATACTTTTAGACTTTTACTCAAGTAATATTCTAAAAGGTGACTTTTACTTCTATCAAAGTAAATTTCTGGTAAGATACTTGTACTTTTACTCAAGTATGGCCTTCCGGTACTTTATACACCACTGGCCCCAGCATTGAACCCAATAGGTAGTTCGGGTGCTGGAGCTAGGCAGTCTAAAGTGTTGTATGGCTCATTGAAGTCCTAACTAAACAGTTAAAGTGAACTGTACCTTGTCGTGTGCCTTTATTCCCACACCTCCACCACTGCACGGAGCAAAAGACCCATGGCATCCCCACCGGACAAGCAGCACTCGCAGCGGCTACGTGAGCCGACCCTCTACAGTAGCAAGTGGCTGATATATATATATATACACACATATAATGTATATATATACTGTATATACACCAATCAGCATAACATTAAATCCACCTCCTTGTTTCTACACTCACTGTCCATTTTATCAGCTCCACTTACCATATAGAAGCACTCTGTAGTTCTACAATTACTGACTGTAGTCCATCTGTTTTTCTACATACCTTTTTAACCTGCTTTCACCCTGTTCTTCAATGGTCAGGACCCCCACAGAGCAGGTATTATTTGGGTGGTGGATCATTCTCAGCACTGCAGTTACAATGACATGGTGGTGGTGTGTTAGTAGACTGGATGTTTTTGGTTGGTGGACTATTCTCAGTCCAGCAGTGACAGTGAGGTGTTTAAAACTCCAGCAGCGCTGCTGTGTCTGATCCACTCATCCCAGCACAACACACACTAACACACCAGCACCATGTCAGTGTCACTGCAGTGCTGAGAATGATCCAACACCAAATAATACCTGCTCTGTAGTGGTCCTGTGGGGGTCCTGACCATTGAGAACAGAATGAAAGGGGGCTACAAAGTGCTTCTATATGGTAAGTGGAGCTGATAAAATGGACAGTGAGTGTAGAAACAAGGAGGTGGTTTTAATGTTATGGCTGATTGGTGTATATAGGTCTGTATATTGGTCTATATATATAGCCCCCATATATATTTTTTGCACTGGGGCCCATGAGCTCCTAGTTACGCCACTGCCTACATTTATCTCTAGTTTATCATAAGTAAGTAAGCAATTATGCAATCCTGCCCTTATTTTGCATTTCTCTTTTATAATCTGATAATCCCAGCTGTGTTTTGGGAGTGGGGGTTTAGACACCAGGAAGAGCTTCTGTTTCTTGGAAACAGCGGATTGGGCCTCATACATGATCTCGTCTGCCATGCAAAGTGGATTAGCCACCCGCTGTTATTACGGGTGGACGTTTATCCCGTCTCCAAACTGGTCACAGCTGGTCTCAGTGCTGCCTGGCTCTTTATCTCCCTGAGTGGATACAGTGTCAGTGTGCTTTCCAAAACCCAAGTGTTTAGGAGTAGTGCTCAGATATACAGTGCCTCTGAAAAAGTATTAATTACCCAAACCTTTTCACACATACATGATGGTCATAACCTCGGCTTTGTGAAGTGAAGGCAAAAAGAAAACCTATCAAAATTCATTCAGTTGTAAAATGTCATGCAATGAAGTGGTCTCAATTCATTTTGCACAATTAAGCAAAAGTGGCCCATTACTGTTTGCAAAATTCCACCAGATTTGTTGAGGAGCTGTGTGGTGTAAAATGATTTATTCTCATCAAATCGAATCATCTCACCATAAACAATATTCTTTATTTTAAACAAGGTGTTGTTTTGGCAGTGTGCTTTGGTTTCTGGTCCCACTGAAAGACAAACTTCCTTCTCAACTGAAGCTCTCTGTACTTTGCACCATTATCCCATCACTTCTGACCAGACTGTCAGTACCTGCTGCTAAAAATCATCTCCATAACATGATGCTATTTTGTACCACTTCTGTATGATGGACTGAACTACGCTATGTTTACAGTAAGTACAAAAAGTCTACACATGAGTTAAAATGCCGCAGCGGTAAAAACATACGGTGAACACCAGAGCTGGGTTCTCGAATACATCATATCGAGTCTCAGCTCTGTCTGCCGGCTGGGCTGAGCAGCCACATGAACAACGATTAGCCTGTTGTTCAGATAGGGGTGGAGTATTAAAGCCGGATAGGGACTCTCTCCTAACTAATGCAATTACGACCTCTGCCGGCTGATTGAAGGCGCCTGCACAGAGACGGGAAAAGAGTGCTGTCAGGGTGTGTCTCTCCGAACACAGTGCTGATCCGCATTATTCAGATTACAGAGTACATCTCCATATCAACAAAAGGGGGTTCACTAAAAGAAGATCAAAGTTTTTGGAATGGCCCAGACTTGAATCCAATTGAAAATCTGTAGTGTGAAGAGAGCTGTGCACTGGAGATGGATTGGACTCCCGATTTGGAGTGGGCAAAGAGTGCCATGCTGATAGAATCCTACCAAGAAAGAATGAATGCAGTCATAAAATCAAAACAGTATTAGTTTAATCACATTATTTATTTTTATTCATTCTATTTAGGGTTTTTGCATAATGTTTAAATGATAAAAACTACTGATCTCTCTATTATTTTCACATACCCTGTCGGCCTATTGGGGGTATCTTTTCACTGATGGATGTGTTAGAGGGGGTGACAGATAGGCAGCATTCAGTGAAAGTATAACCACAAAGTGCTGCACATAATATGGCCAGCGAATGTACATACGAGACATACAGTAGTTGGATCTGAGTATACTGTACATCAAATGTACATTCTAAGTGAAAAAAATGTAAACATAGTATGAGGGGGGAATTTCTAGTTAATGCCAATGTAAATGCCCTCTTCAGGTTTGGTTTCAGAGTGCAGTTGCACTGTAACAAATGACACAGAACTGAGAGGCGGTGGTTAGTAGGACATGTGGATGTCATCGCTCCGATGAGTCAGTTTCTAATCTGTTACTTTAATGCCAGTTCTGGGTGACGTTCTGTAGCCAATTTCAGTGTCTACTGGTTAATCTCACGCCTGTGTGAAAGGAGCAGAATACCAGTTGCTCATATGTTACATGGCAATTTACAACCCCAAATCAGAAGTTGGGACAGCATGGAAAATGCAAATACATTTACTTTGACTTTTATTTGATTGCAGATAGGATGAACCTGAGATAGTTCATGTTTTATCTGCTCAACTTCATTTCATTTATTACTAAATATCCATTCCTGCATTTCAGACCTGCAACACATTCCAAAAAAAGTTGGGACAGTAAAGCATTTACCACTTTGTAATGTTGCCGTTCCTTTACACCACACTTAAAAGACGTTTTGGCAAGTGATTTAGTGTTTCAGCTTTTATTTTGTCCCATTCTTCCTGCAAACACGTCTTTAGATGTGCAACAGTACTGGGTCGTCGCTGTCGCATTTTTCATTTCAAACTATCTGGATGGTCCTTTTCATCTTTGGTCCAGAGCACACAGCGTCCATTTTTTCCAGCATTTTGGAATGCTGATTCATCTGACCACATTACACGTTTCCACTGTGTGATGGTCCATCCTAGATGCATCCGAGCCCAGAGAAGTTGATGCCACTTCTGGACATGGTTAACATAAGGCTTCTTTTTTGCACAGTAAAGTTTAAAGTGGCATTTGTGCATGTAACTCTGTATTGTAGTGCTTGACAAAGGTTTGCTAAAGTAATCCCTCACCCATGTGGTTATATCAGCTATTGTTGAGTGGCGGTTCTTGATGCAGTGCCGTCTGAGGGATCAAAGATCACGGGCATTTAGCTTAAGCTTGGACCCTTGGCCTTTATGCTCTAAAATTCCTCCTCATTCCTTAAATCATTTAATGATATTATGCACTGTAGAGGGAGAAATATGCAAATCCCTTCCAATCTTTCTTTTGAGATTCATTGTTTTTATACATTTCAATCATTTTCTCATGCATTTATTGACAAACTGGAGATCCTCTGATCATCTTTGCTCATCAAAGACTCTTGACATCACCTGTTTGGAATCACATTATTATTTAGTTTTTTCACCTAATTACTAGCCCTAAATTGCCCCCGTCTCAACTTTTGATACAGATAAAACATGAAATATCTCGGGTTCAAACTGTCTGCAATCAAATGAAAGTCAAAGTAAATGTAAGGAACACTGTGTTTTTATTTTATTTGCCTTTTTTTTAATACTGTCCCAACTTTTTCTGATTTGGGCTTGTATAATGTTCACAGTTTTTTTCGGGTAATTTAGTGTGTCAACTGAATTTTATAAAATAGTATTTATTTATTTAGCACAATATTACAAACAAATAAATAATTAATATATTCATTTACTTTCACTAACTGTTTCATCAGGGTCAGTGGTACAGTTTGTCTGCACCCCACTAGGTAACCCGTCTGTCTGACTTTCTATGTCTGTCTCTTCTTTCTATCTTTCTATCTACTAATCCATCCATCTATTTGCTTATCCGTCTATCTTTCCAAGCTTTCTATTTTTTTCTGTCTATATGTTTATCTATCTTTTAATCCATTAAATTATCCAATCCCATCCCATCCGTCATTTATTCATCCATCAACTGATGAGAAAGATTAAAAATGAATGGCTCAGTGATCTGATTATATTAAAGTTATTGAACTGACTGATTATTTGCAGTCTTGCATGTAACCCTGATTAGGTCAAAAAGTTGTAAACAGGTGATTATAAAGTTATCCACCAGCTCTACAACATTCAATAATGTATTTCTTTAGACAGAATAAAAGCAACTATATGCAGAATATACACCGATCAGGCATTACATTATGACCACCTTCCTAATGTTGTGTTGGTCCCCCTTTTGCTGCCCTGTGTATTCTGACACCTTTCTATCAGAACCAGCCTTAACTTCTTCAGCAATTTGGGCTACACCAGACTACACGGGCCAGCCTTCGCTCCCCATGTGCATCAATGAGCCTTGGCCGCCCATGACCCTGTCGGTGGTTTACCACTGTTCCTTCCTTGGATCACTTTTGATAGATACTGACCACTGCAGACCAGGAACACCCCATAAGAGCTGCAGTTTTGGAGATGCTCTGACCCAGTTGTCTAGCTATCACAATTTGGCCTTAGTCAAACTCGCTCAAATCCTTACGCTCGCCCATTTTTTCTGCTTCTAACACATCAACTTTGAGGATAAAATGTTCACTTGTTGCCTAATATATCCCACCCACTAACAGGTGCAGTGGTGAAGAGATAAGCAGTGTTTTTCACTTCACCTGTCAGTGGTCATAATGTTATGCCTAGTCGGTTTATACATGGATAGATTCACGGCCCCAGTTTCTGAATGAAGAATAACAGACATCTGTGCCACTTTGTCCAAGGCTGAAGTAAGTTAAAAGTTTTATGAGCTCACTTTAAGGTGTGAGCTGCAGGAGGGCCTTGGCTACTCCAGGCTCATAAAAGCCTTTGGTCAGTCCTGCTGATTACACACACAAGAGAGGCTGATGACTGAGCTGCTGAATGAAGGTGCAACTGGGGCGCGCAATGGTCCTGCCATATTAGGCTACTACTGCCTTGGGTTACAAGTGACTAAAAATATAGTTACATATTTTTCGTGCCCCGTGTAAGAAGAAGGATAGATTTTATTTTCTGAAGAGAATTATTTTTTAACCGAGTTAAAAAATAGCTTTTAAACATTTTAGACCAAGTATTAAACCAAAATCTTTAAGTCCTTAGGAAAACACACCTACACAGTAAGCCTATTTTTTGTACAGTTTAGTGATACTGTTTCTATTCATCTCTTTTTAAGTATTCTTGCATGTTTTTACACCACTTACTATTACCTACCAAATACAGTTGGTGCAACACTGGTGTTCAATGAGTTCAATACTCCACCGCCTGGGTTTGAGCCCTTCATCTGTTTTGCTGTCATCTTTCTATTTTTTTTTTTTATGATTACTTTATTTGTATTCCTGGCTTAGTGGGTAGCACTGTTGCCTCACAGCAAGAAGGTCCTGGATTCGAGCAGTCCGGGTCCTTTCTGTGTGGAGTTCGCATGTTCTCCCTGTGTCTGTGTGGGTTTCCTCCAGGAGCTTCGGTTTCCTCCCACACCCCACATGTCCATGACTGTGTTTGACATTGAACTTAAACTGATAAATATTGTGTAATGAATAACTACCTGTGCTGTCATAAATGTAACCAAAGTGTGTAAAACATGACAAATCCTAATAAATAAATAAATAAATAAATAAAATAAATACATTTGTATTCCTCATTTTGTTCTCTAGTCATGCATTTGCATTTGGGTCCATCTTGTCTTGGAATTAATGGGGTAACATTTGGCACTTTAGGATTGCATGCAAGTCAGTCCAGTACCTGTACTCTGCTCTTCTATAGCCATGCATTTGTAAGCCATGTGCATCATGTGGTTTTGCATTTTCTTGTTGATAAATGCATGGACGTCCCTGGAAGAGATGACGTCTTGAAGGCAGCACATGTTGCTCTAATGTACTTTTCTGCATTAATGCTGCCATCACAGAAGTGTAAATGACCTTTGCCAAGGGCACTGACACAGCCCCATACCATGACAGACCCTGGCTTTTGGACTTGTTGCTGATAACAGTTTGGATGGTCTGTTGTGATAGGTCTTAACATTGGGTGCACCTGTTGTAGTGATTTACAGTTGTAGTGAGGATTGGACTTCATAAAATATATAGTTTTTTTTATTAAAACTCTAGGAACACAAATAAAAAGATTTATTTCTTTAGACTGAAAAAAAGCAACTATTGCTGTAATTTAAATTTTTACTGATATACAGTGCCTTGCAAAAGTATTCGGCCCCCTTGAACTTTTCAACCTTTTGCCACATTTCAGGCTTCAAACATAACGATATGAAATTGTAATTTTTTGTGAAGAATCAACAACAAGTGGGACACAATCGTGAAGTGGAACGAAATTTATTGGATATTTTAAACTTTTTTTAGAAATAAAAAACTGAAAAGTGGGGCGTGCAATATTATTCGGCCCCCTTGCGTTAATACTTTGTAGCGCCACTTTTTGCTGCGATTACAGCTGCAAGTCGCTTGGGGTATGTCTCTATCAGTTTTGCACATCGAGAGACAGAAATTTTTGCCCATTCTTCCTTGCAAAACAGCTCGAGCTCAGTGAGGTTGGATGGAGAGCGTTTGTGAACAGCAGTTTTCAGCTCTTTCCACAGATTCTCGGTGGGATTCAGGTCTGGACTTTGACTTGGCCATTCTAACACCTGGATACATTTATTTGTGAACCATTCCATTGTAGATTTTGCTTTATGTTTTGGTTCATTGTCTTGTTGGAAGATAAATCTCCGTCCCAGTCTCAGGTCTTTTGCAGACTGCAACAGGTTTTCTTCCAGAATGGTCCTGTATTTGGCTCCATCCATCTTCCCATCAATTTTAACCATCTTCCCTGTCCCTGCTGAAGAAAAGCAGGCCCAAACCATGATGCTGCCACCACCATGTTTGACAGTGGGGATGGTGTGTTCAGGGTGATGAGCTGTGTTGCTTTTACGCCAAACATAACGTTTTGCATTGTGGCCAAAAAGTTCGATTTTGGTTTCATCTGACCAGAGCACCTTCTTCCACATGTTTGGTGTGTCTCCCAGGTGACTTTTTATGGATATCTTTGAGAAATGGCTTTCTTCTTGCCACTCTTCCATAAAGGCCAGATTTGTGCAGTGTACGACTGATTGTGTCCTATGGACAGAGTCTCCCACCTCAGCTGTAGATCTCTGCAGTTCATTCAGAGTGATCATGGGCCTCTTGGCTGCATCTCTCATCAGTCTTCTCCTTGTTTGAGCTGAAAGTTTAGAGGGACGGCCGGGTCTTGGTAGATTTGCAGTGGTCTGATACTCCTTCCATTTCAATATGATCGCTTGCACAGTGCTCCTTGAGATGTTTAAAGCTTGGGAAATCTTTTTGTATCCAAATCCGGCTTTAAACTTCTCCACAACAGTATCTCGGACCTGCCTGGTGTGTTCCTTGGTCTTCATGATGCTCTCTGCGCTTTAAACAGAACTCTGAGACTATCACAGAGCAGGTGCATTTATACGGAGACTTGATTACACACAGGTGGATTCTATTTATCACCATCAGTCATTTAGGTCAACATTGGATCATTCAGAGATCCTCACTGAACTTCTGGAGTGAGTTTGCTGCACTGAAAGTAAAGGGGCCGAATAATATTGCACGCCCCACTTTTTAGTTTTTTATTTCTAAAAAAAGTTTAAAATATCCAATAAATTTCGTTCCACTTCACGATTGTGTCCCACTTGTTGTTGATTCTTCACAAAAAATTACAATTTCATATCGTTATGTTTGAAGCCTGAAATGTGGCAAAAGGTTGAAAAGTTCAAGGGGGCCGAATACTTTTGCAAGGCACTGTATATATATATACCCGATTGCATTATGCTTCACACGTGCTTCACATACTTCACATACTCCGACATGTGTGCAGTAACCGACTGCAATTTTTCACCTGCTTGAACCGAGTTTATATGCGGATCAGCTTTGTGTCCGGAGAGCCACTCCATGATCAACACATTATCCCTCGACTCTGTGCAGGCACCATTAATTAGCCAGTAGAGGTCGTAATTGCATCAGTTATGAGGTCCCGGCTCCGGCTCCCACCCTTTATGAACAACAGCCCATCATTGTTCATGTAGCTGCCCAGCCTGCCCGGAGTCTCGAACCGACAAGTTCGAAATGTCAGCTCAGCTGGCGTGTTTTACCACTGCGCCACCTGAGCGGCTATTTTTGCTGATATTTAAAATGATTTCTTTTGTTTTACCATATTGCAGCATGTCAACACACCCACTATTACCAGTATTAATTTTGTTTAAGGTGTTTCAACCTGCCCATTGCTAATGTGTGTAAAATGTAATTTTATAAAATTATAAAATGAGCCTTTTTTTCATTTTAGCATGACTATGGCTGTTAGCTTAAAACAGTTCTATGAAGACATGGTTTGAGTTAATCCTACTAATCAGAATGTTGAGTGTGAGCAAGGCCTTCTTGTTCTAATGCTTTCTTAAATGGACACAAATGCCCACAGACTAATCCTAAAATGTTGTCAGAAGACTAGTGGGTTGTAGTCAGGTGTCTATGTACTTTTGGCCATGCAGTGGATCTGCTCCAAGGATGACTTATATACCAGATCATCCTGCTGTAACGTTTCTCCCCATATTTCACATACACAAAATACATGGATGGATGAATTAACCTTCACTGCTCTGTCCTTCATTCATCATACCCAGGGAGTGGAAACATTACGAAAAAGGAGCATTCATTTTTTTCCCCCTGAACATTATGCAAAGGCTTTTATTATACATTTCTGTACAGAGTGTCCTTGTACATCATGAGATCAGAGGGTTCCTTGTACCTTCAGCATGACCTCCATTCCTAGGGTGCTTATTGAGAAGTGTATTTTTAGTAATTCTCTGTTTGCTTTTGTGCTTTAAAAATGATCTTTAATTAATAAGCCTGATTGAAAATGAAGAAAGCTTTTTATGTGTAATCAAATAAATTAATTAGAATTAATTAATTAATTTAATGTGGGCCAACAATAATGAGAGAAGTAGCAGAACAGAATTTTATTGATGTTGTATAGCCCCAAATCAGAAAAAGTTGGGACGGTATGAACCCAAGATATTTCATGTTTTGCCTGCTCAAATTCATTTAATTTGTTAACATACATTCATTGCTGCATTTCAGGCCTCCAACACATTCCAAAAACGTTGGGATGGTAAAGCATTTACCACTTTGTAATGTTGCCATTCCTTCTCACAACACTTAAAACACATTTTTGCACCAAGGACACCAAAAATTAAAGTGCTTAAGGTGATTTGTCCCATTCATCTCGCAAGCACATTGTAAAGTGTCCAGAGGTACAGGGTTGTTATTGCATTTTTCATTTCAAAATTGTTCACACATTCTTTATTTAATCTGTATATATTGAATGGTGCTAGTGTATGTAAGTTAATGTGTATATTTTGAATGTAATGTGCATTTACAACTGTGAGCGACTATGTATCTAAGATTTTTACTCATCTTTTACACCTGTGTTAATGTGACGTGACAATAGAGTGATTTGATTATTGGAAAAGGTCAGGACTGCAGGCAAGCCAGTCCAGTACTTGTACTCCTTTCTTCTACAGCCATGCATTTGTAAGCCATGTGCAGCATGTGGTTTTGCATTGTCTTGTTGAAAAATGCATGGACGTCCCTGGAAAAGATGACATCTTGAAGGCAGCACATGTTGCTCTAATGTACTTTTCTGCATTAATGCTGCCATCACAGAAGTGTAAATGATCTTTGCCAAGGGCACTGACACAGCCCCATACCATGACAGACCCTGGCTTTTGGACTTGTTGCTGATAACAGTCTGGATGGTCCTTTTCGTTATTGGTCCAAAAAAGATCTGGAGTACTGTTTCATCTGACCACAATACACGTTTCCACTGTGTGTTGGTCCACCCTAGATGCCTCTGAGCCCAGAGAAGTTGACGCCACTTCTGGACATGGTTAACATAAGGCTTCTTTTTTGCACAGTAAAGTCTTAAGTGGCATTTGTAAATGTAACTCTGTATTGTAGTGCTTGACAAAGGTTTGCCAAAGTAATCCCTCACCCATGTGGTTATATCAGCTATTAAAGAATGACGTATCTTGATGCAGTGCTGTATGAAGGATCGAGAATCACGAATGTTTAACTTAGGCTTTTGCCCTCACCTATTATGTACTGAAATTCTTCCAGATTCTTTAATGATATTATGCACTGTAGAGGGAGAAACATGCAAATCCCTTCCAATCTTTCATTGAGAATAGTTGCTTTTAAACATTTCAATAATTTCTCACACATTTGTTGACGAACTGGAGATTCTTTGCCATCTTTGCTCATCAAAGACTCAGCCTTTCCTGGATGCTGCTTTTGTACCAAACCATGATTACAATCACCTGTTGGGCTATGTTTTAAATCCAGTATTTACTATATATACATACTGTCTGCAGTGAAGTAAAAGTCACTGTAAATGTAAGAAACACTGCATTTGTGTTGCATTTTCCATTCTGTCCCAACTTTTCTGATTTGGAATTGTAGATAAATAACACTTCCATTATTTTGTCCATTGACATTTTAAATATAATAACTTGGTTTGAAAAAAATCCATTCTTATTACTGCTGCGATGAAGGACAAGTAGAGGTAGACATGAGTGTGGTTGCTCAGCGAGTCTTTTATTTATTATTTAAGTCCAAAAATCGAAGTCGAAGTCCATAGCAGGGGTCAATAAGCAGAAAGGCAGTGAAACCAAGGGACAATTCATAATCAAAGTCAGGATACCAGGCTCAGGTCGGAGACAGAATAAAACATCAATGGATTTAGACTAAACATGACAGGGGATACAAGACAAGGACTCAGTGAAGCATACACGGAACAACAACCAAAACACACTGAGGGTATAAATAAAGATGCTAATCAAAGAGAACACAGGCATCAGGTGAACTAGACAAAACAAAGATAAAACAAAATGAAACATACATCATTGCTCATTCAATGGGGAGACGCTACAGTCATAACAACTGTTAAATTCTCCTTTCTCACAGTCTCTGTCTTAACACAATGGCTGTTTCACAAACATTCGACTGCCATGCTAAAAATAGGTCATATTAGTAGCCTACATGTGTGGCACAGCAGGTAGTGTAGGCAAGATGATTCCAGAGGACCTGGCTTCCATCCTTGTTTGTTTCCTCACACCTCTTAAACACATGTAGAAAGAGGATTAGCCGCTTTTCCAGGGAGTGAATAAGCAGGTAAATGTGTGACTGTGTTCGCAAAATATGGTATAATTTGGTTACATTTTTAGATTTTGTGCCATCACTTAGTGGACCTAATTTTGTGTCATACTTAGTGGATGTTTGTTTTCATGACACACAAAAAAATCATGTTATTTTAACCACTTTGTTTGATATTTGTCTGATGTTGGGTGTTTTTTTTTATATATACATACATAAAAATGCTATAATTTAGTGCAAATTAGCTATAGGTAAAGGATAGGGGTTGCCAGATTTCAGCCTTATGTGACATGTTGCCTAATGTAGCCTGTCTTTGTTCTTTGAAACTCTACACCTACAACAGTGATATTTTCAGACCAAGCCCTAAAACTTAGTTGAAACCCAAAGACCTGGCAATATAGCTACCTTCAGTGTACATTAGCTATAGGTGAAAGATAGGGGTTGCCATTTTAGATCACTGTTCTTATCTGTAATAAGCAATGTTTTCAGACCAAGCCCTAAAAACTTAGTTGGAACCCAAAGACCTGGCAACTCTAAAAACAAAGAGACAATAATTAATGATAGTAGCAATAAAGGGAGCAATCATATGGCATATGAGTTGCCAGATTTTAGCCTTAGATCACTTTTATCTGAAATGTTGCTGTAATGTAGCCTGACTTTGTCTTTTGAAACATCAGTGATGTTTTCAGACCAAGCCCTAAAAACTTAGTTGGAACCCAAAGACCTGGCAACTGTAAATACAAAGAGACAATAAATAATTCATAATAGTAGCAATAAAAGGAGAAATCATATGGGATATGGGTTGCCAGATTTTAGCCTTTGATCACTTTTATCTGAAATGTTGCTGTAATGTAGCCTGACTTTGTCTTTTGAAATATCAGTGATGTTTTCAGACCAAGCCCTAAAAACTTAGTTGGAACCCAAATACCTGGCAACTCTAAAAACAAAGAGACAATAATAAATCATAATAGTAGCAATAGAAGGAGCAATTATTTAAATAAGTACTTAAGTGTACATTAGTACAAATGTGCTTAAGTGTAAGGGGTTGCCAGATTTTAGCCTTAGATCACTTTTCTTATCTGAAATGTTGCCATAATGTAGCCTGACTTTGTCCTTTAAAACATCAGTGATGTTTTCAGACCAAGCCCTAAAAACTTAGTTGGAATCCAAAGACCTGGCAACTCTAAAAACAAAGAGACATTAATTAATGATAGTAGCAATAAAGGGAGCAATCATATGGCATATGAGTTGCCATATTTTAGCCTTAGATCACTCGTCTTATCCATAACGTTGCCAAACTCCGCTCCTTCTATTGATACTATATTACTATTATTAATTGTCACTTTGTTTTTAAAGTTGCCAGGTCTTTGGGTTTCAGTTTTTTAGGACTTTGTCTGAAAATATTACAGATGTAGGTGCAATCCTTTAAATAAGTAGAGTGCACATAATGCTTGAGTGTACATTAGGTATAGGTGAAGGATAGAGGTTGCCAGATTTTAGCTTTAGATCCCTCTTGTTATCTGAAATGTTGCTGTAATGTAGCACGTCTTTGTCCTTTGAAACTCTACACCAACATCAGTGATGTTTTCAGACCAAGCCCTAAAACTGAGTTAGAACCCAAGGACCTGGCAACTCTAAAAACAATGAGACAATTAATGAATCATAAATAGTAGTGCTTTATTAACTTGGAATGCTACAGATTTCCGAAACCTTCTGTGCTCCAGTAATCATCCAACAAGTAAATACAATAACAAAAAATCTATTAACAACCGGTGCCAAGAGCGCAGAATTGAAATGCTGTCACCAGTTCAATGAGTTTGGGTTCAGTTTTCAGTCTTGTTGCTGATGTGCAGTTCCATTTAGTTAAATCTGTCAGTGATGATTACATGAAACACAACGTCCAGAGACCAATTTATTTTTCCCTAGTGTCCTTTTTTAAACTTTTAGTGGATGCAACACCCACACATGAGTTATTCCTACTGGATTATTTAGATAAATATTCTTAAAAACTGATATGATGAATATGAATCATCTCATTAAAATTATAATATGTTTGGTAACGTAGTGTTAGCAGTGGGTGTTGCTAAAATTATTAGTAATATTGGTTGAGATGGTGTAGATTTTATCCTCTGCAAATCCCAAATGAATTCAAAACCTGAGGACTGCGTGTGCTGAATGCAACATCTACACAGGTTTTATTCCTTCTGGATTATGTAGATGGATATTCTTAAAAACCAATACAATAAAAAGTCATCAATATAAAAAGTCATGATACTGTATGTTTGGTAATATAGTGTTAGCAGTGGGTGTTGTCAGCCATAACATTAAAACCACCTCCTTGTTTCTACTCACTGTCCATTTGATCAGCTCCACTTACCATATAGAAGCACTTTGTAGTTCTACAATTACTGACTGTAGTTCATCTATTTCTCTACATACTTTTTTAACCTGCTTTCACCCTGTTCTTCAATGGTCAGGACCCCCACAGGACCATTACAGAGCATGGTGGTGGTGTGTTAGTGTGTGTTGTGCTGGTATGAGTAAATCAGACACAGCAGCGCTGATGGAGTTTTTGAACATCTCACTGTCCCTGTTGGACTGAGAATAGTCCACCAACCAAAAATATCCAGCAAACTGCGCCCTGTGGGCAGCGCCTCTGACCACTGATGAAGGTCTAGAAGATGACCAACTCAAACAGCAGCAATAGATGAGCGATCGTCTCTGACTTTACATCTACAAGGTGGACCAACTAGGAAGGAGTGTCTAATAGAGTGGACAGTGAGTGGACACGGTGTTTAAAAACCCCAGCAGCGCCGCTGTGTCTGATCCATTCATACCAGCACAACACACACTAACACACCACCACCATGTCAGTGTCACTGCAATGCTGAGAATCATCCACCACCCAAATAGTACCTACTCTGTGGTGGTCCTGTGGGGGTCCTGACCTCTGAAGAACAGGGTGAAGGCAGGCTAAAAAGATCTAAAGTGCTTCTTGGCAAGTGGAGCTGATCAGAGTATTAGGAGTACTGTCTGCATATATTTGGCCGTATTAATGTTGGTTGAGATGGTGTAGATCTTATCCTCTGCAAATCCCAAACGAATCCAAACCCGAGGACCGCGTGTGCTGAATGAATATTTGTACAGACACCACCCTGTTTTTGCATTCTCTTGAAATTGGATATTCAAAAATAGGCCTCATTTTTTCCTCATTTAAAACACATACACTGTCGCTTAGTGATTTATTGTTAAGACCATCAAAAGCTTAATGTTTTGCTATTTCGGGCTTGGCCCATTTTTTTCTGAGGCTGATCTACCTTATTAAAAGACTCAGTATTGGTTTTATTTGACCTTTGAAGCTGTTCAGTCATCATTATCTATTTTGCAACATAGCACACACATCAGACACTAATTAGCATTCTGGTTTCACATTCAAACTTTTCAGACGTCCCTGATGTTCCTTCAGCTGACCTAGACATTGATGTGTAAAAAAAAAAATCCTTAAATGTATTATTCACAGTCTCATTCGAGAAGATCCTCTGGGACTGATCTTAAACTTGTTTCCATGGTAATCCATGCGAGAACGTTCCCCCAACTAGCAGCAGCAGGGGAGAGTAAATACGTGGTACAAAACCTTGGAAAGTTAACAGGGCACAGGGGGGAGTCGGTCTGCACCCTCACCACACAATGTGTAAGTGTTTTAATGATGAAAGCTGGCGCATAAAGGACCTCAGGCACGCATGGCTACCTCATCAGTGAAAAGTCAAGAAAGCCACCAGGCTTCCGGATCTAACAGTCACAGATGGGCGTCCTTTAAGCGGATCAGACCTTGTTGTGGAGTCGGGCCGGAGAGTGAACGTGGCGGGTCATGACGCGACTCTAAAACCAGATAAATGAGGTTTCAGCATGTTTGCACTTTGGCTCTTTTGCGAGTCTGAGCAAATTTAAAGACAAACTGACTCCTTGATCTTGCGGCTTAGGCACATCAAAGTTCCTACTTTGTCTCTCTAAAACTGTCATCGGGCTGAAGCGGAGGAAAGGCAGAGCGAGTATTTTAAGGGTTTAAACTTGGGAGAGCAGCAGGAGAACTGTATAGGACAGAATTGATAATAGCTTTAGGCATGTGATCTCTATCAAAGTCCTGTAGAGCTTTTAGGAGTAGTGCACTGCTGCCAATGCTGTCTGATTAGACCAACATTTCCAGTCGGTCTGAAAACTACACAGATACAAGCTAAATAATCAAATAATTAAATAGAGAATTAAAAATATATAGTTTTCTATTCATCGATTCATTTATGTTCAGTGGCCACCACATCCTGATTACATTAGGGTTGGAACACCACCTGGATGGGGCGCCACTCAGTCAGTCAGTAGATCAGTCATACATAGGGGCAATACACCTACTATCATATACCAGACACAAGGAGAACATGGTAAACTTTTAACAAATAGTAGTCAAAAGCAAGTCCTCAAGAGTCTTGGGTTATTGGAGCTTATTGGGACCTTAATTACCTGTCGCACCACCCATTGTGCCAGCCTGCAGTTTTTTTTCTATTTTATTTATGCTCTCCCATTTTCTCCCAATTTAGCGTAGTCAATTCGTCTTCCGCTGCTGGGGGATCCCTGATTGCAGTCGAGGTGGGTGTATTGCTGCTCACGCCTCCTCCGACCCGCGCTCATCCCTTTGCGGAACCCTTTTTCACCTATGCACTCTGCACAGGCGCCTCTCTATCTGCCAATCAGGGTCCTTACACAGCGTTTAAAGACCCCACCCACATAGTCCCGGTCATCCCACCCTAGCACTGGCAATTATGCCCGCTAGATGGCGCCCAGCCGACCGGTGGCCACGCCGAGTTTCGAACCGAGGAATTCAGAATCTCGGCGCTGGTGTGCTAGCGGAATTTCCCGCTGCACCACTCGGGTGCCTGCCTGTAGTATTTTTAATATGTTATTTATTTCTTTTCTGTAGATGCTTCTTCCCCCACGGTCAGGGTCACAGTTAATACAGCGCCACTTAGAAACCCTGGGCACAGGCCATGAGTACACCCTGAGCAGGATGGCAGTATATCACAGAGCACTACACATCATGTTTACTTACTCTGGAGCATGTTCTCCATCACTTCTTCATAGTTCACACTGGGCTGGGTGGTAGACCTTATTCTTTGTGCTCTTGTACTGATTAATGTAAAGGTAGGGCAGTGGTAGCCCAGACGTTCAGGTACCGGACTACTAATTGTAGTGCAGTTATAGTCTAACGGTTAAGGTACTGGACTAGTAATCCAACGATCGCTGGTTCAAGCCTCACCACTGCCAGGTTGCCACTGTTGGGCCCTTGAGCAAGGCCCTTAACCCTCAATTGCTTAGACTGTATACTGTCACAGTACTGTAAGTCACTTTGGATAAAAGCGTCTGCTAAATGTCGTAAATGTAAATGTAATTTAAAAAATGCCAGTTCAGATTTTTTGATGGGACCCTGAGCAAGGCCCCTAATCTTCAATCGCTCAAACAGTATTCAGTCATAATATTAGGTGTAAGTCACTTCAGATAAAAGGGTTTGCTAAATGCTGCAAATGTAAATGTATTTTTACAGCTCCATATTAATTGACCATAGTTCCGGAATAGCTACCAACAAGCTTGTGGTAAAATACCCACATACTTCTTGTTCTACAGTATATTATATTCTAAAGCTCTATTCAGTCTATAATATAAGTGTGGAGAAAATATCCTAAAGCCAGACTGCCCAGTTCAGACCTTTGTCTAAACATAGTCACTGAACTAAATGTACTAATAGGATTAATTACTCTGAAACGGCGTGTCAGTCTGACTGAATTGCTGAAATTAGTGGCTGTAACTGAGAACGATATTAATGATCCAATCAGAAGCAAGGTGTACAAACAAAAGGGCCTTAATAGAAATATTGCAAAAATGAAGCTCCTACTGAAAAAATCTAAAGCATTAAATAAAAGACTTCCAAACCAAGAGGCAGAAATTCCTGTGAAACAAAAACTTCGACTCTAATTTTGAGCAGCATGATGTAAATGAAGGCACATCAGCCAGCTTTAACTGTATCACTGTATGACTGTCATAGCATCACATGGCTGCATTCACATAGACGTCCTAGGCATTCGTCAAAACCCAATGATGCCATTCATTTTAATGAGAAGGATGCATTAATGGACCATATGGACCGTCACATGGCCATGCATCAAAATAACTCTCCATCAAGCGTTAAAAACGATCACCAGGTTTGAACTTTTGACAGGAGGCACCACAACTTTATTCATTCATGTTAATGTTTCAGCAGTTCAAAACCAAAAATGTATTTCTTACTAACAACATGAATTAGAGACTGAAATAATCTTTTAAAATGAAATATTTGTAAACATTTTTATTTATTTTATAGTTTTCATGTCCAGTATGCAGAATGACTGAAGCTTTGGTTACATTTACATTTTCAGCATTTCAGCAGACAAGACGCCTTTATGCAAAGTCAACTTACAGTACAGTTATAGTATACAATCTGAGCAACTGAGGGTTAAGGGCCTTGCTCAAGGGCCCAACAGCAGCAACCTGGCAGTTGTGAGGCTTGAACCAGCGACCTTTTGATCACTAGTCCAGTACCCTAACCACTATGCTACGGCTTGCCTACGGTTATGTCATTTACATTTACGGCATTTAGCAGACGCCTTTATCCAAAGTGACTTACATTACAGCTACAGTATACAGTCTGAGCAATTGAGGGTTAAGGGCCTTGCTCAAGGACCCAACAGCAGCAACCTGGCAGTTGTGAGGCTTGACCTTTTGATTACTAGTCCAGTACCCTAACCACTAGGCTACGACTTGCCTACGGTTATGTCCCAATCCACATCAAACTCTACTAAATATGTGACATAATATTGTACACAACTATTATTGTTGTTACTCTTTTTATATTTTTTAGCATGTGCTCTTAGACCCAATATTGCCAGTGATGTGGGGAAATTACCCCCCCCCCCCCCCCCCAACCCAGACAAAAATTAGTAATGCACCTCAGTGAGGTTTTTGACAAAAACCAAAAAATGTGCTCTAGGTGCACTCAGCCTAAGAGTACCACATACACCAAGGTTTTTAGTTGTGAGCCAAAAAAAAGGGGTTGCAGAGAAAATTATATATATACAGGGTGGGCCATTAATATGGATACACCTAAATAAAATGGGAATGGTTGGTGATATTAACTTCCTGTTTGTGGCACATTAGTATATGGGAGGGGGAAAACTTTTCAAGATGGGTGGTGACCATGGCGGCCATTTTGAAGTCGGCCATTTTGGATCCAACTTTAGTTTTTTCAATGGGAAGAGGGTCATGTGACACATCAAACTTATTGAGAATTTCACAAGAAAAACAATGGTGTGCTTGGTTTTAACGTAACTTTATTCTTTCATGAGTTATTTACAAGCGTCTCTTTGTTTACAGCCATTGACATGTCGCAGAGGTTAACATGTGAGGAGCGGATAGAAATTGTGTTGATGTCTGGTGAACGCAGTACCCGGGTCATTGCAGCAGATTTCAATGCAAGACACCCTACGAGACCACCCATCTTCCATGCTACAGTTAGCAAACTGCTTGCCAAGTTTCGTGAAACTGGTTCAGTGTTGGATTTGCCAAAATGTGGACGCATGAAAACTGTCACTAATGAAGAAACATCAGTGGCTGTCCTAGCTTCATTCAGCAAGAGCCCACAGCGTAGCACTCGCCGCATGTCACTGGAGAGTGGCATCAGTCGAACATCCCTTCGGCGGATATTAGCTACTCACAAATGGCACCCTTACAAACTCCAGCTGCTGCAACATCTCAACGAGGTTGACCCAGATCGGCGCACTGAATTTGCAGAATGGGCAAAACAAAAATTGGAACAGGACCCTCAGTTTACACAGAACATTTTGTTCAGTGATGAGGCAAACTTTTATGTGAATGGTGAAGTTAACAAACAAAACCACCGCTATTGGTCTGACACTAACCCACATTGGATAGATCCCTCCAAGACTGTTGGAACACAAAAATTGATGGTATGGTGCTATCAGTGTGTGAAGAGTGGGAGAAGAGGGTTGCATTGACAATCCAACACAATGGGCAGCACTTTGAACACATTTTATAAGTGGTCAGAAACTTGTAAATAACTCATGAAAGAATAAAGTTACGTTAAAACCAAGCACACCATTTTTCTTGTGAAATTCTCAATAAGTTTGATGTGTCACATGACCCTCTTCCCATTGAAAAAACTAAAGTTGGATCCAAAATGGCCGACTTCAAAATGGCCGCCATGGTCACCACCCATCTTGAAAAGTTTTCCCCCTCCCATATACTAATGTGCCACAAACAGGAAGTTAATATCACCAACCATTCCCATTTTATTTAGGTGTATCCATATAAATGGCCCCCGCCCCCCCCCTGGATGCTTTATGTTATATCTTAAAATGGGACTAGCATGGAACTTGGCTGGGAGGCTATATGAACAACGATTGGCATGTTGCTCATACAGGGAGGGAGAAGCTGGATAGATACCTCATAACTGATCCAATTACGACCTCTACTGGCTGATTGACAGTGTCTGCACAGAGTAGAGGAATAATGCGATCAGGGTGTGGCTCTCCGTACACAAAGCTGATCTGCATATGAACTCGCCTCATGCAGGTGAAAAGATGCAGCCTGTTACTGCACATGTGTCGCAGGGGGCGTGTGTCAGTTCACTCCTCGGGGCGGGGGTCAGCACCAGTACAGAGGGTAAAAATTGGACGTGCTAAAAATTGGGAGAAAAGGGGAGAAAATGCATAACCTTGCCATACACCATACTTGTCAGCAAAAGATTACCTCTACACAGCTCTGCCTCTTTTTTGGGGGAGGGGGCCGGTTGCCACAGCAAGTTATTAAGGCATAATACTGTGGCAGAATTGGTTTGGATTGTGTCAGGTTACCACATCTGATGTTGCTGTAGTATTGCGTCAGACTGCATCTCTAGCACATCTCATTCCTTCACGGTCACTCTTTGCAATCTCAGGACAGACTGAAGTGCCAGACGCAGCACAAAGCTGCCTCACAATCACTAAAAGATAACACAGAATCAAGGGGACGCCTGAACTCCGCGATTCCCAATAAGGAAAAAGTGAATGGCGTGTCACTGGTCCCATTTCTATGCTCAGCGGACCGTATCCTGCACCGCTCTCTGAGACGATAGCCCTTGTGCTAAGTTAAAGCAGAGATCAGTAGTGCTCAGTGGTCCAGAACGACCACTCTCAGCACTGCCACGCGTTCCTATGACACCCAACACAACCAGACAATAGACCGCTCACTCTGTGTGAGAAATAGGACGCTTATAGATAGCACTTTAATCCAGAGCTTGGATTCAGATATTGGATATCAGATCCAGCGTATACCTGGTGCCGTTTTTGACAGCCGACTGGAGACGAGTCTCTCCAGTTTCTTCTGTTTATCCGCACCGCTGGACTCCTTGTGATTGGAAGCAAGTAAAAAAAAACAATTTGCTACAGCAAAAGTTTAAACCACAGACAATGTTTTACTTCTGGAGTTCTGGTGGAAAATAAATAGCACGTAAAGCTTGAAAATAAAAATAAAAGAATATAAAAAAGGTTTAAAAATCCAATCCAAAGATACCTCAACAAGATACACACACAAAAAAATAACATTTTCTAGAATTGTTTTTCTATTGATTTTGGAGAGTGCCAAAAATGCTAGATGAGAAGTTCTGGCATCCCAGAAGACCTCATTTACACCACACTCACCAAACCATTTTATAAACCTTGATGGAAAAGTAAAGGCCTTCACCAAACTGCTGCCTTAAATTTAAATGCATATCATTTATTTTATATACAACCCCAAATCAGAAAAAGTTGGGACAGCATGGAAAATGCAAATAATAAAAAAACACAGAGTTTCTTACATTTACTTTGACTTTAATTTCAATGCAGATTTTCCATTTCAAAATTCTCCACACATTCTCTATTTGGGACAGGTCAGGACTGCAGGCAGGCCAGTCCAGCACCCGTACCCTCTTCCCCCGCAGCCATGCCTTTGTAATGTGTGCAGCATGTGGTTTTGCATCGTCTTGTTAAAAAATGCATGGACGTCCCTGGAAAAGATGACGACTTGAAGGCAGCACATGTTGCTCTAAAATCTCAATGTATTATGCTGATTCATCTGACCACAATACAAGTTTCCACTGTGTGATGGTCCATCCTAGATGCCTCCGAGCCCAGAGAAGTCAACGCCGTAGAAGTAACTCTGTATTGTAGTGCTTGACAAAGGTTTGCCAAAGTAATCCCTCACCCATGAGGTTATATCAGCTATTGTTAAGTGGCGGTTCTTGATGCAGTGCCGTCTGAGGGATCGAAGATCACGGGCGTTCAGCTTAAGCTTGCACCCTTGGCCTTTACTCACTGAAATTCCTCCCGATTCCTTGAATGGTTTAATGATATTATGCACTGTAGAGGGAGAAATATGCAAATCCCTTCCAATCTTTCTTTGAGGTACATTGTTTTTAAACATTTCAATCATTTTCTCACACATTTGTTGACAAACTGGAGATCCTCTGATCATCTTTGCTCATCAAGATCCTCTCCTGGATGCTGCTTTTGTACCAAACCCTGATTACAATCACTTGTTGACATCACCTGTTTGGAATCACATCATTGTTTAGACTTTTCTCCTCATTACTAGCCCTAAACTACCCCCGTCCCAACTTTTTTGGAATGTGTTGCAGGCCTGAAATGCAGGAATTGAGGTATATTAACAAATGAAATGAAGTTGAGCAGATAAAACATGAAATATCTTGGGTTCAAACTGTCTGCAATCAAATAAAAGTCAAAGTAAATGTAAGGCATTTTTATTTTATTTGCATTTTCCATGGGTCTGGGTAAAACACTTGAACTCAATAATTAGAAAGGGTGTCCATATACTTTTGGTATATAATCTATTATAAAATCAGTTCTGACAAAGTCTATCCCACTCAACTTGTTGCTTAAACTAATTAATAGTCAGTGTGAATAAAAAGCACTTTGATTGTCATGAAAGCGCTCGCCCCCATGTCCTGTCGTTGGACTCTCATTAACACGCTCGCCCTAGATGCCCAGTCATGATGAAATGTGCCACATGTTTTATTCAGGTCTGGCTGGGAACGCTGCCAACTTGAGGGGCACGTAGCAGGTGACAGGGGTTAGATTAGAGCAGGGGTCAACAGTCAATCATGAATTCGCCCACCACATGGAGTGAGGAAATTGAATCTACAGTATAATCATGGCAGAATCCGAAGCATCTCAGTCTCTGCTGATACTTCTCTATATACAAGAGTTAAAAAGTCAACTTTTTTATATTTTTTATATTTTCAAGTCTTTGAATATACATTTATTAAGGTTTTTTAATTGTAAAAATTGTGTATTAAATTAAGTCAAATGACGTTTAATGTTTACATTAAAAATTTGCGTTAATAAAAACATTTGCATTAAAAAGTCTCCATGACTGGGTTTTATTTATTTATTTATTTATTTATTTATTTATTTATTTATTTATTTATTTTTCTGCTATTCTATTAATTTTCTCCAAATTTAAGCATAGTCAATTCGTTTTCCACTGCCAGGGACCCCAGTCGTGTTCGAGGAGGGTAACTGCTCCCTCCGACATGTGCAGTCCACAACCCTTCCTATGTCCCTACACCGTTGGTGAAATTGCATGTGGAGAGCCACACCCTGATCTCTGGGCTCCTCCACTTCCCATACAGGTGCCTTGGCCACCAACCAGGGTTCCCGCACAGCGCCGAAGACCCCTCTCACTTCTTGCCTGCTAGGGGGCGCCCAGCCAACCGGTAGCAGCGCTGAGCTTCGAACTCAGAATCCCAGTACTGGTGTGCCTCCGGCCACCAACCAGGGTCTCCGCACAGCGCCCAAGACCCCCCCACCACCACCCATCTCTTTGGTTTGGTCCTTTCCCACCCGGCAGACCCAATGGCCAATTCTGTCTGCTGCAGGCATTGCCAACTATGCCTGTTAGGTAATCCCCATGGGGAAAATTTTGAGTGGTGCAGCAGCTCCAGCACAAAGTAAATACAGTTAAAAATAGAGTAAATAAAATAGGGTACAATAAAATTAAAATACTGACTATATAAGAGCAATTTTAACTATATAGGTAAACAATACACACAACACACATGTGTACAGTATATATAGTGTTTTACAACATCAAGGGCAAAGTCAAGAAGTGGGGGAGAAGGATCTTTGAGTTATTATGTGTGGGGTGGACTGGCTGGTCAGTGTGAGGACAGTCTGTGTATTCTGCTATTGTTATGCTGTCTGATGACACTCATGGGTGAAATGAGTGTACCCAGCTGCTACAGTTCCTCATCGAGAGGGTAAAAGAGATTGTCCAGGATAGCTCTGATTTTGTTCCTCATTCTCCTCTCACCCACTAACTCCAGACTGTCCAGCTCCAGACCCACCAAAGAGCGGACTTTCCTCACCAGCTTATTCCATTTATTAGCCCATGTCTTCATTACCAAAATCATTACCTTACCTCACAATTTTTTGACGAGATTTCCCACAGACACTTTCCAAAATCTTTAAAAAAAAGCCTTCCCAGAGAATCTGAGACTGTTAAATCCACATCATCATAGAGGGGGACAACTCCATATTAATGTCCATGGTTTTAATCCACATACTTTTAGCCATATAGTATATCAGTATGACAGAAACTATCCACAGAACCATAGATCAAGTGGGGAGTCCAGAGAAGGTTACCATACTATATCTGAAACACACTGAACATGCTTTAGCATTCAGTTCAATCACTTATAAAGAAGTGAAGTCAATATGAAAACACAGCCATGAAATGAAAGCAATACCTAGGATGGGCCACCACTTAATAACAAAATAAACATGTATTAGAAGCTAGTTTCTTTTATGGAAGGGTTGTAGGAAAGAGCCAAGCCTATTCTTGCTTATAGAAAAAAACATTAAAAAAAACCTCTCAAAAATCAAAAAAAATTTTTCAAGATCTTGATTTTAAAAGGCTGATTTAAATTCTTAGTGATATGTGTGACATAATTCACACATACCATTATTGCAGTAGATACAGGGGCAATACGTGCCAGGACCACTCGGCTCACGAACGGTTTCTTTCCCACCTCAGTCACTACACACCACACTACACACTTGCATTTATTATTTGATATATATACACCGATCAGCCATAACATTATAACCACCTCCTTATTTCTACACTCACTGTCCATTTTATCTGCCCCACCTACCATATAGGAGCAATTTGTGGTTCTACAATTACTTGCTGTAGTCCATCTGTTTTTCTGCATGCTTTGTTAGCCCCCTTTCATGCTGACCCCCACAGGACCACTACAGAGCAGATATTATTTGGGTGGTGGGTCATTCTCAGCACTGCAGTGTGTGTTGTGCTGGTATGAGTGGATCAGACACAGCAGCGCTGATGGAGTTTTTAAATACCTCACTGTCACTGCTGGACTGAGAATAGTCCACCAACCAAAAGTATCCAACCAACAGCGCCCCGTGGGCAGTGTCCTGTGACCACCGATGAAGGTCTAGAAAATGACAGCAGCAATAGATGGGCGATCGTCTCTGACTTTACATCTACAAGGTGGACCAACTAGGTAGGAGTGTCTAATAAAGTGGGCAGTGAGTGGACATGGTATTTAAAAACTCCAGCAGCGCTGCTGTGTCTGATTCACTCATACGAGTATAACACACACTAACACACCACCACCATATCAGTGTCACTGCAGGGCTGAGAATGATCCACCACCCAAATAATACCTGCTCTGTGGTGGTCCTGACCATTGAAGAACAGGGTGAAAGCAGGTTAAAAAGTATGTAGAGACATAGATGGACTACAGTCAGTAATTGTAGAACTACAAAGTGCTTCTATATGGTAAGTGGAGCTGATAAAATGGACAGTGAGTGTAGAAACAAGGAGGTGGTTTTAATGTTATGGCTGATCGGTATGTATATATCCATTCATCCATCCATCTATTTAACCAAGCATGTCGGCCATGTAAAACCATCTGTAGACACCAATGTAAAATATGATGGTAGCGTCACATTAAGGATGTACTGACTCGTCATTATTAATGGATAAAAAATGCTCCCATCTACTAGAAGGCTTAAACTCCATAGGACGTTTAAGCCGAAGCAACACAAGTGTGGTTTTTAATAAACATAAAGAAAAGTGGGCCAGTAAAACTACTGATTTTAATGTCATAAAACATTTGTAGTAAGAAACCTGATAGTCGTTGTGCAAAAACAACTGAAGCATTTAAATACTGGCTAAATTAGCTGCCTCAACAAAGAACCAAGATCTAAACATCTGTAATGATTTGCTGACATTTTATTGTTTATACTGCTTTTTAAATGCTTGTTTACCTGCTTTCTTGGTTTTAACCAAAGAAATAAGTGTTGGATTTAAACATTTAGGTTATGGTATATTGGCTGTGTCTAGGCTCCCCTCTTGTATCTAATGGATGAGTTCAAATCAGACCATTAATCACAACCCAGAGCAACCCAGCAGCACCCTGTGGTGAAGACTCCTAGGCAGCAGCAACATGTTGATGTAGCTGCTGTAATGAGGAAGAGCTTGCAGCATGGTCTATAGCACTGCCTCTATACACACACACGTCAGTGCATTACAGATCATGCAATGTATTACTGCACCTTACCTTACCTTGCTCTACTTTACCTTAAAAATGTGGAACAGACCCTGTCGCCGGTTTACCACTGTTCCTTCCTTGGACCACTTTTGATAGATACTGACCACTGCAGAATGGGAACACCCCACAAGAGCTGCAGTGTTGGAGATGCTCTGACCCAGTCGTCTAGCCATCACAATTTGGCCCTTGTCAAACTCGCTCAAATCCTTACGCTTGCCCATTTACGCTGCTTCTAACACATCAACTAACAGGTACTGTGATGAAGAGATAATCGGTGTTATTCACTTCACCTGTCAGTGGTCATAATGTTATGCCTGGTCAGTGTATATTTACACACACACAGTTGCTATGTATGTATTATATTACTATTGCACAAGTATAACAAACAGACAATTTAATTGCATTTGCATTGCAATTTATTTTGATGTGACATAAAACAGATAGTTTACTCGCTATGTTGCAACTGATCTAGATACTTGTAGCAGCTCCCCACAGTGAAAAATCCTAATATAAAAGCAGCAAATCTCAAGCTGCTTTGCATCGATTCCCCATTGATCAGAACTCCACAGCTCAAAGACATTTTCACCAGTCAGAGTCCCGCTAAGCAAAGAGACGGATTCAAATAAAACCTCAAACTCAGTTTCATTAATCGAGCAAGTGAAGTGGTGAGGGTGGTGACAGGCTGACCCACGCTGCCAGTCGCATTAATCTTCTTTTCAGCTGGTATTGAGGCACAGGCTGTGAAATTAAAGACAGCGTCTCTGAAGTGATTGCCATGGCGAGTTAAGGAAAGAAGCAGATGTGCACTCACACAGTGCAATTCAATTAGCAAGCGTAATCATATTCTCAACCGGCCCATTATTGGATTGTCAGAGTGTTTTTTGCGTGCGACGACACTGAAGCGGATCGACTGAGCGTTCAGAACAGATGTGTTCATTAGACAGATCCTCAGTGAGCCCAGAGGGAAATGCAGTCCGATTTCCTGTTTCCTGAAGAGACGTGAACGCTGAGAGATTAAACTTGTTTTACACCAGGGAGGCCTGTCTAACCAGATGTAGCCGATCAACTTAACTAACCTTACCTAGTAAAGCTTAGTCTGTTGTTTAATTGTTGTTAGTTGTTTGAGCATTTCTGGGTTTCTTTGTTGTTGAAAAAACTTTGATTCACACCTGATTAGGTGAGCACACACTAAAAATCTAATCAATAACACAACATTGTTAAATTGTTATATTATTAGGCTTAAAAACTTTTATACTAAGTTATTTACAACATATTAACAGTTCATAAAGCCCAGAATTCTAATATAGCCCATGAATTCGAGTTTTTAGACATATAATACATAAGCACATGAGTTTATTATATTACATAAGTGTATACGAGGATTCATATGTACAGACAGTAGTGGAATAGAATAATAGAAATAGTTCAGCCCACAGTTCAGAAAGTTGCTACACAACACTTCACAACACATGATTCCTCTTCTTCCACTTTGTCTAAACTCAAGCTGTTAGGAACTACAAATAGCTTAACTGTACTTACACAACCAACGTCACCTCTATCCAAAGTGATACACCACTGGCAGGTGAAAAGAAGCATCTGGTGTCATGCTAGTCTGCAGCTCTCCTTGGTCAGGACAATGCAAAAAATGTATGCATGTATATATACACTTATCAGCCATAACATTAAAACCACCTCCTTGTTTCTACACTCACTGTCTATTTTATCAGCTCCACTTACCATATAGACGCATTTTGTAGTTCTACAATTACTGACTGTAGTCCATCTGCTATTCTGCATGCCCCCTTTCATGCTGTTCTTCAATGGTCAGGACTCTCCCAGGACCACGACAGAGCAGGTATTATTTAGGTGATGGATCATTCTCAGCACTGCAGTGACACTCACATGGTGGTGGTGTGTTAGTGTGTGTTGCGCTGGTATGAGTGGATCAGACACAGCAGTGCTGCTGGAGTTTTTAAATACCATGTCCACCCACTTTCCACTCTATTAGACACTCCTACCTAGTTTGTCCACCTTATAGATGTAGTCAGAGACGATCGCTCATCTATTGATGCTGTCATCTTCTAGACCTTCATCAGTGGTCACAGGACGCTACCCACGGAGCGCTGTTGGCTGGATGTTTTTGGTTGGTGGACTATTCTCAGTCCAGCAGTGACAGTGAGGGGTTTAAAAAGTCCATCGGCGCTGCTGTGTCTTATCCACTCATACCAGCTTAACACACACTAACACACCACCATCACTACTCTGTAGTGGTCCTGTTGGGGTCCTGACCATTGAAGAACAGGGTGAAAGCAAGCTAAAAAAGTAAGTAGAGAAACAGATGGACTACAGTCAGTAATTGTAGATCTACAAAATGCTTCTATATGGTAAGTGAAGCTGATAAAATGGACAGTGAGTAGGAGGTGGTTTTAATGTTATGGCTGATCGGTATATATAGAGAGCAATAAATGTATAGTATAAAGCAGGTTTAAGCTGGCCTAAAAAGGTTCAGTGTTGCCAAGGTATCACTACGTGCATATTACTTACAACAAGAAATTAATCTTGATTTAAATAACTGAATGTGTTCATCATTTTCCGACACCTACAAATGAGTTACATTACTCCATTAAAATTGATACTTCCATGCAGAAGTGAAGAATGGAGAAGCAGGACACATTATGCACACCGTAAAATTGAACGTGGGAGAGATCGTATTATTTCATTTATCTTCTATATGCGCTTCATTCAAGACAGGGTCACAGTGGGGTGCCAGTACAGCAATGGGCATTACACACTCCACCCACTCCTAGGAGAAATTCTCAGTTGCTAATTCATGTACTGGCATGTTTTGCAAAGTTGGATAAAACCCACCTTGTAAAATAAGGGTTTTGAACCTGATTCAGTGAAGCTGTGGTTTTAACACAACCTTTATCCAAAGTGACTTGCAGTACCGTGACAGTACACATTCTGAGCAATTGAGGGTTAAGGGCCTTTCTTAAGGGCCCAGCAGCAGCAACCTGGCAGTGGTGAGGCTTAAACCAGTGACCTTTTGATTACTAATCCAGCACCTTAATCGCTAGGCTACAACGGCCTGCCACCACACTGGCCCAAGGAAAGAAATCTGACTCCTAGGTTGTCCAGCAGTCCACCATTGCAGGAATTCTAATCAGGGCATCTACAATGTCGGCCAGTCATCTAAACAGACATGACTGGCTGTGTCTGAGGGGGGATGACCGAAGCCCTGGGATGGATTGGCACCCTGTCCAGGTTGTTCCTGTCTTGTATCCGGTGTTTCCTATTGGAACCGAACCCACTGTGA
The DNA here is from genome assembly GCF_030014385.1 of Trichomycterus rosablanca. Classification (NCBI taxonomy): domain Eukaryota; kingdom Metazoa; phylum Chordata; class Actinopteri; order Siluriformes; family Trichomycteridae; genus Trichomycterus; species Trichomycterus rosablanca. Next base: position 12,794,606 of record NC_086005.1, read on the forward strand.
CCCTGAAATGAATAAAACTGCCAACTATATTACTGCTTGTCATGTTAGCAAGTAAGTATATATTTAAAAGTATGTGGACACCTGACCATCAATGGTCAGGACCCCCAGAGGACCACCACAGAGCAGGTATTATTTAGGTGGTGGATGATTCTCAGCACTACAGTGACACTAACATGGTGGTGGTGTGTTAGTGTGTGTTGTGCTGGTATGAGTGGATCAGACACAGCAGCGCTGCTGGAGTTTTTTAATTACCGTGTCCACTCACTGTCCACTCTATTAGACACTCCTACCTAGTTGGTCCACCTTGTAGATGTAGAAGTCAGAGACGATCGCTCATCTATTGCTGCTGTTTGAGTTGGTCATCTTCTAGACCTTCATCAGTGGTCACAGGACGCTGCCCACGGGGTGCTATTGGCTGGATATTTTTGGTTGGTGAACTATTCTCAGTCCAGCAGTGACAGTGAGGTGCTGCTGTGTCTGATCCACTCATACTAGCACAACACATACTAACACACCACCACCATGTAATTGTCACTGCAGTGCTGAGAATGATCCACCACCCAAATAATACCTGATCTGTAGTGGCCCTGGGAGAGTCCTGACCATTGAAGAACAGGGTGAAAGCAGGCTAAAAAGTATGTAGAGAAACAGATGGACTACAGTCAGTAATTGTAGAACTACAAAGTGCTTGTATATGGTAAGTGGAGCTAATAAAATGGACAGTGAGTGTAGAAACAAGGAGTATAATTTCAGTCGACTGTCTTTGTAATCTATGCTGCCTGGCACCCACTAAATTGGCACTGTAGTTGCAGACCTTGCTGGAAATGCAATTGCACTCATATTGACGTGTAAAAAAGGGTTCTTACAGTGACCAAAAGCAAAAACAAATAAATAAATACACATAAAAAAATGCACTTCGTCAGCATTAACCAAGCATCATAGCTCACTGCGGACCTATTTCCAGGCTGTATGGCGACAAAAAGGATTTACAGAATTATTTATGAACAATGGGAGCAGGACTGAAATTTTAATGATAAAGCTGTCGTGTTACAATTAGAAACTGCTTACTGTACACTCACACACACTCACACACACACACACACACACACACACACACACAAGTACGTGCCTGTATGTCATGTTCAGAACAGGACTGAGAGGTGGTAATTAATTTTCTTTATGCACCACTAAACCATTTATACATTTCAAAAGCAAAATTACAAGGGTACTGGTTTATTTCCCGCAGTGTGCTGTAAAAACAAAGCATGGTGTGTAATATGCATTATGTGCATCATATTTTCCTAATACGATAAACCGTGCCGAGCCAGCAGTCAGTATTCATTATAGTGTATCAGTAGATAATATTTAGAGAGGCATTATTCAAATTTAATAGATGGATGTTTTTATTTTAATATAACATGGCATATAATACATAGTAAAAAGCTTTTCTTAATAAACCAGTAAACTTAATGATACTATACAGCCATTCAAGGAACTCTATTACGAATACTGAACCTGAGAAATATTTGTTTAACCTTTCAAATTTGCACAATTATGTTCTTCTATATGAGCGCAAATCTCAAGAACTGTAAGACACGTAGACTATGATCCAGAGATGGGGACTCAACTCGTGACTCGCAAAAAATGACTTGTGGACAACAAAAATCAGCAACATTAGTTGCGTGTGACAAATTATATATATGTATGATCCAACATCATTCTGATTGTGTAATTTTCTGCTCTATAACGCTCCGGCCGTCTTAACCCGCAACGCACGCAATGGGTAAATGTTCCAGCCAGCTTCCGGCATAGTGATGAAGCGGCGCTCCCTACTCCCTACACCGTTCGAAGTTCACTTCATTTGAACATTTTCGTTACCTTTGGATTGCAATCTCACTTAAAATGATGGAATACCCTACGTAGTGCACTTCACAGGAACAACTAATGTGAATGGAACACTACAGAATTGCCGCTAATGGTTGAAAGACCGCTTTCTGAACCAATCAGACCTTCTGATTTTAATTGTTAATAAGAAATGCTGTTATTTGCATTTATTTAGTTTGTGTCACACAGATATTGTGTCAATGAAACGCTTGATTGGCTTTCTAACGAGTTAGTGTTTTACTTCACAACCGGGAAATTATTTACACAATAATGGATTATATTCCTAATGGGACAACACATGGTTATAAATTTAATATAGTATGGAAGAACATAAGCTAAGATAAGCAGTGGTTATGGATTTTTTGGCTGTGTTTTGTATTTTGGCCGCTGTGCCGTAATTTGCAATGAAAACAAAATGTCAGTTTAAGCTTTTAACTACCGGTACCTAGGAAAGTAAAGACACTAAGTAAAACAGCAAAATACAGTTGCTAATCTGTTGGTTTTTATCTGAACGTACATATTATTTGTTTATTTCTACGCTACATTTCCAGTATATGTTTTGTGTTTATTATATTGACTCTAGCCTAAAGACTCGTGACTCGACTCGGACTCTAGCCTAAAGACTCGTGACTCGACTCGGACTCTAGCCTAAAGACTCGTGACTCGACTCGGACTCTAGCCTAAAGACTCGTGACTTGACTTGAACTCATATTTTGTGACTTGTGATCATGTCTGCTATGATCCAATTTTATCGAGTAGAATTTCACCCATATTTTTTCAAACTAAAATATTGTATATTGTGATGACAAATTATACCTGTGTATAAATAATTGGACATCCCTGCTTAAATTTGTTTAACCTATTAAATTTTGCAGACCTGCACGCAGGTCTAAGGTCAATTATGTTTTTCTATATAAGTGCAAATGTTGGGAACTATAAGTGACCCATAGTCACCTATGATCCAATTTAAAGGCGTAGAATTTCAGCCAGGGTGGCACGGTGGCTCGGTGGGTAGCACTGTTGCCTCACAGCAAGAAGGTCCTGGGTTTGATCTCCAGGTGGGGCAGTCCGGGTCCTTTCTGTGTGGAGTTTGCATGTTCTTCCCATGTCTGCGTGGGTTTCCTCCCAGTTCAAAAACATGCAGTCAGGTTAATTGGAGACACTGAATTGCCCTATAGGTGAATGGGTGTGTGTATGTATGTCTGTGTGTCTGCACTGCGATGGACTGGCGCCCAATTCCAGGGTGTTACTGTGTGCCTTGTGCCCATTGAAAAGCTGGGCTAGGCTCCAGCACCCCCCCCCCCCACCTTGATTGAATAGATGGTTAGGAAAGTGAGTGAGTGAGTGTTCTTCTATATGAGCGCAAATCTCAAGAACTGTAAGTGGCATTTAGGCACATATGATCCAACTTCAAGGTGTAATATTGTATACTGTGATAAACATTTTATTAGGATAGATAAATCATACCTGTGTATAAGTAATTGGACATCTCTGCTTACATGCCTTAATCTGTAGATTGTCTAGATAAAAATGGGAAATATAAAGTGGCCAGTCCAATTTCCTCATATTTTTGGAGGTGGGAGAAGAGGTCACTGAAGAAGATTGAACCCAGGTCCTCAGGGGCATGTTACTTTGTGAGTTATACCACCATCCTGATCTGAAACGCAAAAAAAATGCATATGCAGTGGAACCTCGATGTAACGGACCTCCACTTAACAGACAAAATCTGGAAAACCAAATGTCCATACCATGTCCATTGTTTAAAATTCCTGCGAGAAGCGTATCAAGACCAGTAGTTCAGTAATTGTCTGCTAGTCGGCGCACGTCTTTCTGTTTATATGATTGATAGGCTTTATTTTGTCAGGAGGCTCGCTTTGTTCTCGCCTTTTTCTCTGTTCTAGTGTTTAATTATGCACCAGCGCTGCTCCAATAGCGACCGGCAGTGCTTTAGACTCAGAATAATAGATACTCACTATACTATCACAGCAAAAAAAAAACTCAATCAGCGCTGCTGTGTCTTATCCACTCATACCAGCACAACACACACTAACACACCATCACCATGTCAGTGTCACTGCAGTGCAGTGCTGAGAATGATCCACTACCCAAATAATACCTCCTCTGTGGTGGTCCTGACCATTGAAGAACAGGGTGAAAGCAGGCTAAAAAGTACATAGAGAAACAGATGGACTACAGCCAGTAATTGTAGAACTACAAAGTGCTTCTATATGGCAAGTGGGGCTGATAAAATGGACAGTGAGTGTAGAAACAAGGAGGTGGTTTTAATGTTATGGCTGATCGGTGTACATTTTGTACTTTGAAACACCTATCAGGCAGAATGAAGCTTGTTACAGTAGGACAGTATTTTTTTAAATACAGAAAACATTTCTTACAGTTTTTACATGCATTTATGAGTACTGTGTACATATTGTCAAAACTCTGTACATATAAATGCAAGGTCATCTGATTTTGTGAATCCTTCAAGATGATGTACTCCTACAATTGAATACATTTCAAGAAAAGCTCAAAAATTCTCAGGTTAAAAAGAGTGAAAACAGTTTGCAGCTCCAGTATCTCAGAAAGGTCACGCTTGCTCTGCACCTCGTCTGATTTTTCCAATAAGGGGTTTAGCAGAACACCCACTTGGTAAACCTGCCGCTGAACTTCACTGTGTTTATTTTCTCCGTGTTAAGGACGGCCTTTATCAGTATTAAAAAACAGCACACTTCCTTAAAGAGAATTTTGATTTCAGACCTGCAGTGCTGGCCTTTCAATTTCTGACTCGCAGTATTTTTTGGCTTCAAAGCTCAATCTTTTCTTCGATGACCCTCAAAAGGCGGCAGCTTTTTATTATTGTTTTTTTGTCATTAAAGTATTCTCCGCAGCTGTTTGACTTCATTTTCTAACCTTGCTTTCAGGCAGAATCGCTAAGAAAATCAATGTCAGAGTCTTGATAGGACTGAAGGGCTGAATTATTTCTGTGGGATTTCAAATTCCAGACACAGTAAATGTTTTATCATTAAATAAAAAGAGTCTTAAAAGTACATTTGTGATTATTGATTCTTTGAAGTTCTCATTCCTGCTGTTGTGGTAGATGTGTTAAAACGTAAGTTGTTTATTTCCTGTTTATTTGCTGCATCAATTCTTTCCTGGAATAAAAGCAGCAGATTTACCCCAGCAGCAGTGTTTTAACTCTTTATCTGATGCAACAATTAGCGACAGAAGTATCCACTTTTTTTGCTTTGCATTTACACTCATCGAGCAATTTATTAGGTACACCTGTCAGGTACACACATTTGTTGCGTATTCTATAAGCTCCACGAACTATGTAGATCAACTTTGTGGGTATACAGTAACTAACTGTAGCAGCGGCGTAACTAGGAGCTCATGGGCCCCGGTGCAAAAAAAATTTTGGGCCCCCTTAACAAATTTCATATATACAGTGTATCACAAAAGTGAGTACACCCCTCACATTTCTGCAGATATTTAAGTATATCTTTTCATGGGACAACACTGACAAAATGACACTTTGACACAATGAAAAGTAGTCTGTGTGCAGCTTATATAACAGTGTAAATTTATTCTTCCCTCAAAATAACTCAATATACAGCCATTAATGTCTAAACCACCGGCAACAAAAGTGAGTACACCCCTTAGTGAAAGTTCCTGAAGTGTCAATATTTTGTGTGGCCACCATTATTTCCCAGAACTGCCTTAACTCTCCTGGGCATGGAGTTTACCAGAGCTTCATAGGTTGCCACTGGAATGCTTTTCCACTCCTCCATGACGACATCACGGAGCTGGCGGATATTCGAGACTTTGCGCTCCTCCACCTTCCGCTTGAGGATGCCCCAAAGATGTTCTATTGGGTTTAGGTCTGGAGACATGCTTGGCCAGTCTATCACCTTTACCCTCAGCCTCTTCAATAAAGCAGTGGTCGTCTTAGAGGTGTGTTTGGGGTCATTATCATGCTGGAACACTGCCCTGCGACCCAGTTTCCGGAGGGAGGGGATCATGCTCTGCTTCAGTATTTCACAGTACATATTGGAGTTCATGTGTCCCTCAATGAAATGTAACTCCCCAACACCTGCTGCACTCATGCAGCCCCAGACCATGGCATTCCCACCACCATGCTTGACTGTAGGCATGACACACTTATCTTTGTACTCCTCACCTGATTGCCGCCACACATGCTTGAGACCATCTGAACCAAACAAATTAATCTTGGTCTCATCAGACCATAGGACATGGTTCCAGTAATCCATGTCCTTTGTTGACATGTCTTCAGCAAACTGTTTGCGGGCTTTCTTGTGTAGAGACTTCAGAAGAGGCTTCCTTCTGGGGTGACAGCCATGCAGACCAATTTGATGTAGTGTGCGGCGTATGGTCTGAGCACTGACAGGCTGACCCCCCACCTTTTCAATCTCTGCAGCAATGCTGACAGCACTCCTGCGCCTATCTTTCAAAGACAGCAGTTGGATGTGACGCTGAGCACGTGCACTCAGCTTCTTTGGACGACCAACGCGAGGTCTGTTCTGAGTGGACCCTGCTCTTTTAAAACGCTGGATGATCTTGGCCACTGTGCTGCAGCTCAGTTTCAGGGTGTTGGCAATCTTCTTGTAGCCTTGGCCATCTTCATGTAGCGCAACAATTCGTCTTTTAAGATCCTCAGAGAGTTCTTTGCCATGAGGTGCCATGTTGGAACTTTCAGTGACCAGTATGAGAGAGTGTGAGAGCTGTACTACTAAATTGAACACACCTGCTCCCTATGCACACCTGAGACCTAGTAACACTAACAAATCACATGACATTTTGGAGGGAAAATGACAAGCAGTGCTCAATTTGGACATTTAGGGGTGTAGTCTCTTAGGGGTGTACTCACTTTTGTTGCCGGTGGTTTAGACATTAATGGCTGTATATTGAGTTATTTTGAGGGAAGAATAAATTTACACTGTTATATAAGCTGCACACAGACTACTTTTCATTGTGTCAAAGTGTCATTTTGTCAGTGTTGTCCCATGAAAAGATATACTTAAATATCTGCAGAAATGTGAGGGGTGTACTCACTTTTGTGATACACTGTATATATAATATATATTATTATATACAATTAACTTGACTGCATGTTTTTGGACTGTGGGAGGAAACCGGAGCTCCCGGAGGAAACCCACACAGACACCGGGAGAACATGCAAACTCCACACAGAAAGGACCCGGACCGCCCCGTCTGGGGATCGAACCCAGGACCTTCTTGCTGTGAGGCGACAGTGCAAGCACATTGTATCTATATATATATAATTGCAATCAGAATGAATTAAAGGTACTCGCTCACTTTTAATATTTTACTTAACAAAAATATTGTAATATAATAATTACTACCTGGCAAGTACAGCCAATGCGGGGGGGGGGGCAGTGCTGCCACCTGCCCTTCCTGCCCCCCAGGTAGTTACGCCCCTGAACTATAGCCCATTGTCACTGTTCCATTGTATCTTGTGTATGTGCCATGCCCCTGTCTCCGAGAGCACATGGCTGGGAAGGCATTGTTTATAGTTCCCAGTTGATGCCCCTCATGATTATTGGACAATAGCTGATGATCCCACAGCTGAACCTGATTGCAGGATAAGTGCTCAAGGCATTTCAGATGTAGATCATTCAGCAGAGGCTATTTTGTCTCTTTTATGTTGGTTGGGTATTGTTTGGTATCTTGCATTAAGGGGTAGCACTGTCGCCTCACAGCAAGAAGGTCCTGGGTTTGATTCCCAGGTGGAGTTGTCTGGGTCCTTTCCATGTGGGGTTTGCATGTTCTCACCGTGTGTATGTGGGTTTCCTCCGGGAGCTCCGGTTTCCTCCTACAGTCCAAAGACATGCAAGTGAGGTGAATTAGAGATACAAAATTGTCCATGACTGTGTTTGACATTAAACTTGTGAACTGATGAATCTTGTGTAATGAGTAACTACCGTTTCTGTCATGAATGTAACCAAAGTGTGTAAAACATGACATTTAAATCCTAATAAATAACTAAATTTTGTTTACGTGCCACGACCCTGTCTTCAGAAGCACATAGCTGGGAAGGCATTGTTTATAGTTCCCAGTGGATGCTCCTCATGATTATTAGACAATAGCTGATGATCCACAGCTGAACCTGATTGCAAGATAAGTGCACGAGGCATTTAAGGAAGGTGCCGTGGATCATTCAGCAGAGGTTATTTTGTCTTTTAGGCTGTTCATGGGTTTGGTGGTTACTGTACCTTGGTTGGGTATTGTTTGGTATCTTGCTTTACGGGGTGGCACGGTGGCCTCACAGCAAGAAAGTCCTGGGTTTGATTCCCAGGTGGGATAGTCCGGGTCTTTTCTGTGTGGGGTTTGCATGTTCTCCCTGTGTTGCATAGCATAGCAGACCCAGACGTGGCGGTCTGAGTCCTTTCTTTGTGGAGTTTGCATGTTCTCCCCGTGTCTGCTTGTGTTTCCTCCAGGAGCTCCGGTTTCCTCCCACAGTCCAAAAACATGCAGTTAAGTTAATTGGAGACACTGAATTGCCCCTATAGGTGAATGGGTGTGTGTGTCTGCCCTGCGATGGACTGGCACCCCGTCCAGGGTGTTACTGTGTGCCTTGCACCCATTGAAAAGCTGGGATTGGCTCCAGCCACCCCCCCCCAACCCTAACTGGTTAAGCGGTTAAGACAGTGAGTGCGTGAGTATATAGCAAATAGGTGTACCTAATAAAGTGCTCATTGCATTTGTTTAGTTTGTGTATGTCAGGCTTGGCATCAGATTATGCCACCCCTCTTTTTTGGGTCGTGATTGTGAGTAAAATGAAATTGGCCTCCCTTTGCTCCTCCACTCCTTTCGGATAGGCTTAAATTTGAAATATTGCACGGATTTATTTCCAGTGTGCCCCAAGAGCATTACTAAGGTCAGGCACTGCAGACTGGGTCACAGTCGGAGTTCTAATAGCATCGTATCAGAGGAGCAGAAGAGAAAAAAACAGACAGAAAAACAAGAGAAATGAAAAAGGGATCAGATAAAGTCTACACGATGACGAAAGATCCATCCTGGTGTTGAGATACGGCTCGTCCTTGTTCAGTCAGAGAGCAGGATTTACAGAGACGCCCGGAGGCCGAATCTGAGCTCATCTACCTGCGTCTAATCAGCATTTCTCCTCCAGCAGCGGTTGTTTATGACTGCACTGACCTTCTCTGTGATAGAAAGCGGCCCTGCCAATCTCACCAGCATCACCTCATCAGATCTCAAACCACTTAGGCTTGCTCTATTTGTGTGCGTGTGTGTGTCAGTGTGTGTATGTAAACTGAATTGTAGCTGACCAAACCAAAAAGTGCCTCAGCGGGACAAGAGCGATCATCTTTGATGTACGCCCACCATAAATTCCTTGCTGATAAAAAGACGGGGTTTTAGCGAGTGATCGATAGGTTTGAGACGCCACGGCGCTTGTGTTGAGCAACCGAATGTCTACATCAGTAACAGAACAGAAAAAGAAAAGACAAATGTACAAATGTCTACAAGTACTGGATACAGAAGTGAAGTCAGAAAGCCGTCAAGGTAATACTGCTAACCTTAACGTCTAGGGATGTAACGATACACTCTACACGCGATACGATTCACGATACGATTACGATTTTCCCGAACGAAGTTCCCTTTTATTATTTCTCTTTAAAAAATAAAATAAAACACTGTATTTGTGCTTATCTTTTATTTATCTAAATAATAAATGTCCTTTTATTTTTGAGGTAGGTACAAACTATGCAAAACAATGCTGCACATTTCCCTTTTTGTGTAAAAAAAAAACTGAAATCAAACAAATCCCACATTAAAGAAATAAATAAATAATAGAAATAAAGAAAGTATCCTCACATAAATAAATTTGGCTGGAAAATTACGAACCTTGTGTCACTGCAGTGCTAAGAATGACCCACCACCCAAATAATACCTGCTCTGTGGTGGTCCTGTGGGGGTCCTGATCATTGAAGAACAGCATGAAAGGGGGCTAACAAAGCATGCAGAGAAACAGATGGACTACAGCCAGTAATTGTAGAACTACCAAGTGCTTCTATATGGTAAGTGGAGCTGATAAAATGGACAGTGAGTGTAGAAACAAGGAGGTGGTTTTAATGTTATGGCTGATCGGTGTAAGTGTATATGTATGGACGTGGCAGACAAAGTGTATATGTTTCAGACTGTTCTGCTAAATCATAAATTGTTATTTAAATCGCTGACGGTGATGTTATTGGTCCAGTTTCTGTTTAAAGATGCTTTAGAGGAGTTAATATTGTAAAAGCTTTACTTTAAGCAATTGAAATAGCTCAAAGTGACTCCCTTTTAAATACAAACCAAACAAGGTGAAAGAACAATGTAGTCTATCATGTTTTGAGTAAGACTAATGTATTATTACTACACATTATTATTAGTACAGACATGTAGCAGAAATCCCAAGAGTGGATGATTTGGGTAATCTTTTTTTCTTCTTCTCTAGCATGTGAAGGTGACATTGAACTGAGCATGCTCACTGCCTGAGATCAAACGCTCCCCGGCACCAGATTGGAGAATCCACTGGGTATTTTACATTTAGATGAATAAGGAAGGGCTACAGACCACCCAAATTATCCTTCAGTCATCTGAAGGAGGAATTTAGCTTTTGTTTAGCTGGATGAACACATAAACCTTATAGTCTGTTTATAAATGTAAATGTATTATAGCATTTCCTTGTGATGTAGAGGCTCGTACACATGAATAGAGATAGAATTGTTTTAAATGATCATCAGTGGGAAGAATGTGGTTGTACAGGAAATACTAATATGAACCAGGTGGTTGGCTAGCTACTTAATTTTCTGTCTAATGAAAAAGCATTAACATTGGTTTTAGCAAATTTGGGCTACCGGCAGAACATCATTTCAGATTAAAATCATTTTGAAATCATTAAAGTCATTTTATGAACTATCAATCATTCACCTTGAAAACGGTAGATGCTGAGATGTGACATATACTATATGGCTAAAATTAGGTGGACACCTGACCATGAGCTTATCGGGAATAAACCGACCAGGCATAACACTATGACCACCTTCCTAACTGACTGGTCTGTGGCTATGCAGCCCCATACGCAACAAACTGTGATGCACTGTGTATTCTTACACCTTTCTATCAGAACCAGCATTAACTTCTTTAGCTATTTGAGCTACAGTAGCTCGTCTGTCAGCCTTCGCTCCCCACGTGCATCAATGAGCCTTGGCTGCCCACGACCCTGTCGCCGGTTTACCACTGTTCCTTCCTTGGACCACTTTTGATAGATAATGACCACTGCAGACTGGGAACACCCCACAAGAGCTGCAGTTTTGGAGATGCTCTGACCCAGTCGTCTAGCCATCACAATTTGGCCCTTGTCAAACTCGCTCAAATCCTTACGCTTGACATCAACTTTGAGGATAAAATGTTCACTTGCTGCCTGATATATCCCACCCACTAACAGGTGTCGTTATTCACTATATACTGTATATATATATATATATATATATACTGTATATACTGTACATACACACATTTTATTATGGGTATTTCATATATGTTAGAAACCTATATCTATATATATCCAGAGGTTACATGGTTGTTTTAATAATACATCACCTAACAGGTAACATACTGTATATGCCATGTATTATATGTAGTGGCAGTTGTAGCCAGCAGAAGGTTTCTGGTTCAAACCCCACCACTGCCAAGTCGCTTTGGACAAAATCTTCTGCTAAATACCGTAAATGAAACGTATATATGGAAAAAACATTATTGATATAGGGCCATATACAGTATGTCATATATTACATTTCCATGTGGGGTTGCGCAGAAAATTTCATTTTATTTTATATACAATGACTAAAGAGCTTTTGTCATACAATAAATGACTTTTTTTTTTTTTTTTTTTTTGGTTAGCCTCACTCGACATTTTTGTGACTTAAACTCTGCTCAGAATTGTTGTTTTGCAAAGTCCACTCACTTCATTTCACTAATAGTTGCCCTGTCACTCTTGGTTGCCAGCTCTTTTTCAAAAATGAACAAATTCCTGTTGCTTCGTTGGCTTGTGTTTCTGGCGGTGTGACCACAGGCTAAACCAGCGCTAACAAACACATCTTCGACCAGGTTTACCACCTGCCGTTTTTAAATAAAGAGAAAATGTCAGTGACTTTTAACTATTCTCCTGTGACTCCGGACAAACAGAGCTGGTATTTAGCCTAAGACTGACGTTTGCTCAAAAAAAATGGGTTTATTTACGCTGTAGGTACAGAGCAGCAGGCCAAACATGGCTGACATTTAGCGGCTAGGCCCAGCACCCCAGACTCTCCCGGTGGCCATTGTCTCACAGCGTCTCGCAGCATTTCCACGCTGTTTCAGGACATTCTGAATACAGTCGCCCTGCCTTCCCACAGAGCCTGAAGCTGCCTGAGCTGCCTGTATTATTTATGTAGGTTCCTGTACATATTTAAACGCAGCAGCAGCAGGACAACACCGCTATTGTTAAAGCACCTTCAGCACTGCTTGTTTTTTATTTTGGGGCATTAGCTTGGGATGTTGTTTGTTGCCTCTTAAGCTATGGCTAACCTACTATCACATCCAGTTGTTTTACATTCACCTTCTTATTTGGCAGAGACAGACCTTAAGCAGCGTGCCAATCCATCACATGGTGACACACACTCCCACATTTACTCATTTAGTTTTCAGTTTCTTCACAAGGTTACATTTCTCTTTGAGGTCTGCTAATTTGTTAGAGACTGTTTGGTGAACAAATTAATATCAAGTCAGTGATAAAATCATAGCAAAATACAGAGACAAGACCATCTCAAAGCCCTTGAGCTCAGCTCAGTCCATCATAAAAATGTAAATAGAATATAAACCTACAGACAAACAGTTTCTACTCGGGATACAATAACTGAGATTTAAACCCTGGCTCCCAGTGGTAGTGGGTTAGTGTGATTTTCTTGCTGGGTGACCCTAGCACCCAGTAAACTAACCAGGATGATAGCTGTGACATTAGGCCTGGGTTGCAGATGTCACTATTTTATTCATGCTTTTTCTCCCCTTCTCTCCCAATTTAGCTTAGCCAATTAGTTTTGCGCTGCTGGTGACCCCGATCGCATCCGAGGAGGGTATATTTGCCTTACACATGCTCCCACCGATGCATGCGTAGTCCACGACCCCCCCAGTGGGACAGTGGTAGCCTAGTTGGTAGAGCTTTGGGCTATCAATCGGAAGATTGTCGGTTTAAATACAGGCTCTCCTGTGCATCCACAGTTGGGCCCTTGAGCAAGGCCCTTAGCCCAGTCTGCTCCATGGGTGCTGTACAAAGGCTGACCCTGCACTCTGACCCCAGCAGAATTTTGTTGTACTGTACACGTGTATATGCATATATGACAAATAGACAATAAGACATTCTTCGTCTTCTTCGCTACTTCAGTGGATTCGTGCATGAGGCCAGTCTCACACATGGAGAGTCACACACTAATACCGTGTTCTACCACTTCTGTAAAGGTGCCTCGGGCCACTAACCAGAATCCTTACACACCCCCTTCTTAGTCTGTTCTTTTAGCACCCAGTAGACTTGTCTGCTGCAGGCACTTCCAATTGTGCCTGCTAGGGGGGCGCCCAATGTACCGGTAGCAGAGCTGAGATTCGAATTCAGAGAGTTCAGAATCTCAGTGCTGGTGTGCTAGCGGAATATCCCACTTTACCACCTGTAAGGATGTGGTGACGCAACAAGGCACAGGGTGACACACACTCCCACACTCAGTCAACCAGTTTTCAGTTCCTTCACAACATTTACATTTTCAGCATTTAGCATACGCTTTTATTCAAAGCGACTTACAGTACTGTGACAGAATATCGTCTAGCAATTGAGGGTTGAGGGCCTTGCTTAGGGGCCCAACAGTGGTTACCTGGTGGTGGTGTGGGTAGAACCAGCAACCTTCTGCTTACTAGTCCAGTAGCTTAACCGCTAGGCTACAGCTGGCCAACGATACATTTCTTTGTGGGGTCTATTAATATGTGCCAATTGTGCCTGCTAGGGGCGCCCAGTCTACCCGTAGCAGAGCTGAGATTCAAATTCGGAGAGTTCAGAATCCCAGCGCTGGTGTACTAACAGAATTTCCCACTGCACCACCTGTAAGGATAAATTGTTTACAACTGCTTCATGACATTGTGCAAAATTAACTGAGATGTATTCAATAATGCTACCAGCTGTAATAGCCGCTGAAGGTAGCTTAGCTAAGTACTAAAACAAGAAGAATCAATACTTTTCTTAATCATTCTATTGCTAGATTACATTTTCAATACGCTTTGCAAAAGTACACCACCAATGTCACTGGCGGTGGCCCAATTTTCCGTCGCTGCACCAGTGAAAAACAGAAAACTCTAAATTCAGCAGTGTGTTTGTCAGCAAGGAGTTATGTGTGCTTACAGATGCAGCTAGGTAATTTGCTTTTTGCCTTCCTGCATTGAGCTTTTCCTGAACTATAAAATAAAAAAAAATGAAATCTCGGGCTCTCTGTTGGCTCGAGCTTTTAATATCTCTCTTGTTAAAGCCTGCAGACAGTTCCGATTATTTACGGTCAATGTGCTGCTGTCAGAGTGGTCAATATTTGTGATCCTTCAGTACAAATGAGAAAGAAAGAAAATATGTGGTTTGTAGGCGGCAGGGTAACACAAGAGGTTGTAGTATTAGGCCAGACCGCTTTAGAGCCCTGGGTTTGAGGCTCACTTTGATTTCTCTGTTTTCTGTGTGTCTATCTGGGTTTTTGCTAGATATTCTGGTTATCTCTGCTCTCCCAAAACATGACCCAAGTTGGACTGGCTACTTAAAATTGCTCCTACTTTAGATGTGAATGGGTGAGTGATTGTAGTGATGAACTGCTTCAGTGCCCAAGGTGTGAAAATAATGATGAAAACAAAGCACAGTACATTTCTGAAAGTGTCATTTTTTAGAAGAGGTGTAAAAGAGGTGTAAATCTTGAGTAAATGAATGAGCGGATTATGCTTTAGACCCATTGCAACACAGAGCTGGACCAATAGATACAATAGATAGATACATAACTTAAATTAATTAATGAATGGATAAATAAATAATTAAATGAAAGAATAAACCACAGAGTATATCTTGTATCCCAGTATGAATGTTTGCATATAGGGTGACTTTAAATGAGTAGGTACGTAGGTAAGACCTACAATAAACTGGTTTACTGTCCAGTATATACTTCTACCATAAACCCTGTGTTTCTAGAACTCTGGATTTACCACGACATAGATGAGGATAAATAAATACATTCATTTAAACTACAGGACTGTCCTGCCCACCAATGAGATAGTGTCCAGTGGGATAGGCTCTGAATTCACCAGGACCCTGGTAGAAAAACATACATGAATGGACTAAGCCACTGGTTTGTTCCAGGGTTGCCACATGTGGTATAATGCTCAATAAGGCACTGGCACCCTGGCTACCTTTTATTCCTGCTTACCTCTAGTGTTGTGGGATAGGCTCTGGATTCACCAGGACCCTGGTAAGGATAAGCAGTTCCTTATAAACACGAAAAAAATGATTGAATTAAAGAAGTAAACCACAGGTTTGTTCTAGGGTTGCCACATTCTTGGAGGATGCTGACTGACTGACTAACTAATTGAATGAATGAATGCATGTATGCATGAATGAATTAATGATCAAACAAGTGAATGCATGTATGCATTAATTAATTATTTATCAAACAAGTGAATGCATGTATGCATTAATGAATGAGTGAATGCGTGTCTTTCAGTGGTCTTTATTCCTAAAGCACATTTTTACCTTCTATAGATTGTTCCCAGATGAGGCTCCAAATTCACAGTATACAGTCATTACCCAAGCTGAATGAATGAATGAATGAATGAAACAATAAATGAGTGCCTTTCAATGGTCTTCATTTCTAGAACGCATTATTGCCTTCTATGTATTGTACCCAGATAAGGCGCCAAATTTACAGCATGTAGTCATTACGCAAACTTAACGAATGAATGATTGAATGAATGAGTGTCTTTCAGTGGTCTTCATTTCTAAAACACAGTATTACCTTCTATGGATTGTTCCCAGATGAGGCTCCAAATTCACAGGAAATAGTCAATACTAAAGCTGAATGAATGAATAAATGAATGATTTGATAAATAAATGAATGAGTGCCGTTCAATGGTCTTCCTTTCTAGAAAGCATTATTGTCTTCTATACATTGTTCCCAGATGAGGCTCCAAATTCTCAGGATATAGTCATTACTCGAGATGAATGAATAAATAAATGAATGAGGTTTTTTAATGGTCTTCCTTTCTAGAACACATTATTGCCTTTTATGCATTTTTTCCAGAAGAGGCTTTAAATTCACAGGATATAGTCATTACTCGAGCTTGATAAATGAATGATTTAATAGATTAATGGATAAATGAATGAAAGAAAGAACAAAAGAAAGAAAAAATGAATGAATGAGTGTCTTATAATGGTCTTCAGTTTTGGAACACATTATTGCATCTAAATTCGCAGGAAATAGTTCATACTCAAGCTGAATGAATGCATGAATGAATGAATGAATGTCTTTCAATGGTCTTCATTTCTAGAATGCATTGTTGCTTTCTATGCATTGTTCCCAGATGAGGCTCCAAATTCACAGGATATAGTCATTACTCAAGATGAATGAATAAATAAATGAATGAGGTTTTTTTTAAATGGTCTTCCTTTCTAGAATGCATTATTGCCTTTTATGCATAATAGATGAATGGATGAATGAATGAATGGATGAATGAATGAAAGAACGAAAGAAAGAAAAAATGAATGAATGAGTGTCTTATAATGGTCTTCAGTTCTAGAACACATTATTGCATCTAAATTCGCAGAAAATAGTCCATACTCAAGCTGAATGAATGCATGAATGAATGAATGAATGAATGTCTTCCAATGGTCTTCATTTCTAGAATGCATTGTTGCTTTCTATGCATTGTTCCCAGGTTAAGGCTTCAAATTCACTGTAATGAGGCTCCAAATTCACAAAATATAGTCATTGCTCAAGCTGAATAAATGAATGAATCAATGAATGAGTGTCTTCTAATGGTCTTTAGTTTTAGAACGCATTATTGCCTTCTATGCATTGTTCCCAGATGAGGCTCCAAATTCACAGGATATAGTCATTACTCAAGCTGAATGAATAAATGAATGAATGAACGAATGAATGAATGAATGAATTAGTGTTTAACAATGTTCTTCCTTTATAGAAAGCATTATTGCCTTCTATGCATTGTTACCAGATGAGACTCTAAATTCACAGGATATAGTCATTACTCAAGCTGAATGAATGAATTAATGAATTAATTAATTAATTAATTTCGTTATACCTGGTATAATGACAATAAAGAGATTCTGATTCTGATTCTGAATGAATGAGTGTCTTATAATGGTATTCAGTTCTAGAATGCATTATTGCATTCAAATTCATAGTAAATAGTCAATACTCAAGCTGAATGAATGAATTAATGAATGAGTGTATTTCAATGGTCTTCATTTCTAGAAAGCATTATTGCCTTCTCTGCATTGTTCCCAGATTAGGCTCCAAATTCACATATTCGCATATAGTCAAGAATGAATGAATTAATGCCAGGGTAACTGTATGGAATTTAAAAGGTCAGGTGGGGAACAGTTGCTCCCTTGGTGAGTACAAGTGTATTTTTATTCACACTTCAGTAGTGTCAATGCCCTCAGTAAATAATACAGAGAGGACTGGACCTGGACGACTCTTCTCTCTCAGGTGAACCCACACTGCAGGTGTCTGTGATGGGCGAGAGAAGAAAACATCCCCGGGTCCGGGCCCTAAAGATTCTCCTACAACCTACAAATCACGCACATCTTCAAACGCCAGCTGATTTCTGAAGCGCGCGCACGCACGCACGCACGCACGCACGCACACACACACACACACACACACACACACAGACATCACTCCTGACTGGCAGTGTACAGAAACATGTCCTGGGAACATTTTGACTCTGGCATTTTTAAAATCAAAACAAAAGAAAAATAAACAGGTGAAAAGATAAAGAAATAAATAAAGGCCTCCTGTGGAGCAGAAGGGGTTCATGTTTACCCAACTTCTGTTTGCACTCTGCCTTTTCATTCCCGCCTCCACCATCTCCTTCGTTCTCGGATTTTTATCTCTGACAACTTGTCACCCGCTTCTCCCATCAGCCTTTTGTCCTTTTTAAATCGCATGAATTATTCAAGCCCTCACCGTGCCGTAGCTGCCGTCATCCTAAATCACTTTCTACAAAGCACAGGCAGGTTTGAAAAGGGCGGAGTTCTTTTTCATCCTGTGTGTCTGATGCGGAGCTAGAAAGTAGAAACTCTGAACTGCGTCATTTACGACCTTTGTGCGTTCAAGCTACAAAGTGGCAAACGTTTTTGGAAGCTTGCTCAATACACTTTGTGGCCAAAAATATGTGGACACCCTTTCTAATCATTGAGTTCAGGTGTTTAAGCCATACCTATTGCTAAGAGGTGTGTAGAATCGATGTGAACACCCTTCTTAGCATTGAGTTCAGGTGTTTTAACCACACCCACTCCTAACAGGTGTGTAGAATTGTGTGGACACTCCTTCTATTGATTGAGTTCAGGTGTTTCAGCCACACCCACTCCTCACAGATGTGTAGAATCAATGTAGACACCCTGTCTAATCATTGAGTTCAGGTGTTTTAGCCATACACACTGCTAACAGGTGTGTAGAATCGATGTGGATACCCCTTATAATTATTGAGTTTAGTTTTTTTAGCCACACCCACTGCTAACAGGTGTGTAGAATCGATGTGGATACCCCTTATAATTATTGAGTTTAGGTTTTTTAGCCACACCCACTGCTAACAGGTGTGTAGAATCGATGTGGATACCCCTTATAATCATTGAGTTCAGGTGTTTTAGCCACACACACTGCTAACAGGTGTGTGGAATCAATGTAGACACCCTGTCTAATCATTGAGTTCAGGTGTTTTAGCCACACCCACTGCTAACAGGTGTGTAGAATCAATGTAGACACCCTGTCTAATCATTGAGTTCAGGTGTTTTAGCCATACACACTGCTAACAGGTGTGTAGAATCGATGTGGATACCCCTTATAATCATTGAGTTCAGGTGTTTAAACCACACTCACTGCTAACAGGTGTGTAGAATCCATGTGGACACTTCTTCTAATAATTGAGTTCAGGTGTTTAAGTCACACCCACATCTAACAGGTGTGTAGAATTGTGTGGACACTCCCTCTATTCATTGAGTTTAGGTGTTTAAGCCACACCCACTGCTACCAGGTGTGTGGCATTGATGTGAACACGCCTTCTAATCACCAAGTTCAGATGTTTAAGCCACACCCACTCCTAACAGGTGTGTAGCATTGATGTGGACACGCCTTCTAATCACCAAGTTCAGATGTTTAAGCCACAACCACTCCTAACAGGTGTGTAGAATTGTGTGGACACTCCCTCTATTCATTGAGTTTAGGCGTTTAAGCCACACCCACTGCTAACAGGTGTGTAGAATCGATGTGGACACTCCATCTATTCATTGAGTTTAGGTGTTTAAGCCACACCCACTGCTAACAGGTGTGTAGAATCAATGTAGACACCCTGTCTAATCATTGAGTTCAGGTGTTTCAGCCACACCCACTGCTAACAGGTGTGTAGAATCGATGTGGATACCCCTTATAATTATTGAGTTTAGGTTTTTTAGCCACACCCACTGCTAACAGGTGTGTAGAATCAATGTAGACAGCCTGTCTAATCATTGAGTTTAGGTGTTTAAGCCACACCCACTGCTAACAGGTGTGTAGAATCGATATGAACACCCCTTTTAATAATTAAATTCAGGTGTTTCAGCCACACCCACTGCTATTAGATGTGTAGCATTGATGTAGACTTTCAAGAGAGGCTTTATTGTCATTTCAACTACACCAATCAGGCATAACATTATGACCACCTTCCTAATATTGTGTTGGTCTTCCTTTTACTGCCAAAACAGCCCTGACCCGTCGAGGCATGGACTCCACTAGACCCCTGAAGGTGTGCTGTAGTATCTGGCACCAAGATGTTACCAGCAGATCCTTTAACTCCAGTAAGTTGCGAGGTGGGGCCTCCATGGATCGGCCTTTGTCCAGCACATCCCACAGATGCTCGGACCACAAGGGCCAGCCTTCGCTCCCCACGTGCATCAATGAGCCTTGGCCCTGTCGCCGGTTTACCACTGTTCCTTCCTTGGAGCATTTTTAATAGATTTTGACCACTGCAGACCGGGAACACCCTACAAGAGCTGCAGTTTTGGAGATGCTCTGACCCAGTCGTCAGCCCTTATTAAATCCTTACGCTCGCCCATTTTTCCTGCTTCTAACACATTAACTTTGAGGATAAAATGTTCACTTGCTGCCTAATATATCCCACCTACTAACAGGTGCCATGATGAAGATATAATCAGTGTTATTCACTTCACCTGTCAGTGTTCATAATGGTCGGTGCACTGTATATGCAAATTCAAAACAATACAATATACACACGTGTCTGCCAGCTTTTTGCATGATGATATTTTGCACGCTCTTTTTCTACATCATTTTACTTTTAAATTGATTGCAAGCCTGCAGTCATGAATGATGTTTGTGTGTGTATCACAAGCAGTGTGCATGTAATAACTCATCTCCACTTAAAAATTGAGATAGGGAAATTTGCTGGAACGGAACTGCCTTCGCACTGCTATTCAAGACGAGAGTTTTTATTTATGCAAACGATGTGCTTACCACTTCAGCACATTAGCCTGAACTTTTGCTCGGGCACGCCAAGCCTGCTAATTAAGAATCAAGTGCAATCAGCATGGCACGCCAGATTGTGTGTACTCATGTCGAACCGCGTTCGGCTCTCAGCGCGGCAAATTAATGGAAAGATTGCTTTGTGGCAATTATACTGTAAATATGGAGAAGAAAACAAACGCGCCCAGGTGCAAGACTGTTTTTTTTTTCTCCTCTGTTGTTTATCAGCGGATGAACACCGGGTCAAAAGCGAGTCTCGCTCGGCACCTTGCAAGGTTAACAGACGCCGAGGAGTCTTTGAGAATTCCCTGGAGCTTTTAGAGGGACAGAGAGAGGGCGGTAAATAAAAAGTCGACTTTTTCTTTAGGGTACCGGGGAGTTCATGCAGCCCTGCTAGTCTTGTAATAATGTTTCTCCCTGGATGACCTGACATTTCTAGCCCGGCTCCGGGGAGAGGCGGCTACGGATCATCTTTATTATTTCCCAGGACGTGATCCCTGCCCCGCCTGCCATGACCGCGGGGCACACAGCAATTCCGTTTCGGCACTGGAGCGGCTCCATGCCAGCTGTGGGACTGCACACTCTTTCTGTTGCCGTCTCTCAGTAGTTATTTTCTTCTAGTGATAGCAGAGAAACAGCTGGATTAGACAGAGGTTTCAATTTAGTTCAACGTTATCATTTAAAATACCCCTACAGGCCGTGTCTACTGCAGACTTGGCCCTTGGTTTATCTTTAGCTATTCATTTATTCACTTATTTATTCTCTCGTTTATTTATTTTCCATTTAAGGCCAGCATTATAGTGCAGGGGCACCTGGGTTATTATAGGGCCACAGATTTAACCCTTGACACAGGCAGGTCCCCATAATAATAATAATTCATAAAATAAAACATTCATTTTTTTACATTTTAATGTCATGTCAGGGTCATGGTAGGTCAGGTTTCCTCAGAATAACTGGATACAATGCAGTAACACACCTTGGACAGAATGCCAGTCATGTCTGCATGTAGATTAATAATAATACTACTACTAATAATAATAATAATAACAATGATTATTATACATTTACATTTTCAGCATTTAGCAGACACTTTTATCCAAAGCGACTTACAATTATGTATGTATAAAATTAAAGCAATTAAGGGTTAAGAGCCTTGCTCAGTGGTCCAACAGTGGCAACTTGGTGGTGGTGAGGCTTAAACTGGCAACCTTCTGATTACTAATCCAGTACCTTCACCACTGAGCTATCACTGGCTATCATTTATACACCGATCAGCCATAACATTAAAACCACCTCCTTGTTTCTACATTCACTGTCCACTTTATCGGCACTTTGTAGTTCTACATTTACTGACTGTAGTCCATCTGTTTCTCTACATGCTTTGTTAGCCCCCTTTCATGCTGTTCTTCAATGTTCAGGACTCTCCCAGGACCACCACAGAGTAGGTATTATTTAGGTGGTGGATCATTCTCAGCACTGCAGTGACACTGACATGGTGGTGGTGTGTTAGTGTGTGTTGTGCTGGTATGAGTGGATAAGACACAGCAATGCTGATGGAGTTTGTAAACACCTCACTGTCGCTGCTGGACTGAAAAAAGTCCACCAACCAAAAATATTGTTTGGTGTTTATGTGGGTTCAACCATTCCTCTCATTACATTATCTTTTATTTGAGTCTTAGTATTACTATATAACTTGATAAATAACACATTAATCACTTATGTTACTCTTAGTATTAAGTAGAAGTAGAAGCTTAGTATTTATTTGGTTCTTATTGTAGTCTCAGTATTGAATACTTACATGCAGTAGTCTAGTGGCACTCACAAACAGAGGTGGCTGTACCATTCAGCTCAGTTATAGGGGGGTTTTCCCGCCATTAGAAAGGAAAGTACTATACCTAGCGCTAGAGCAGGGGGTTAATATGGAATTGTCCTGTTATGGTTTCCTTTCATGGATACTGTGTGTTAGATGTTAGTTACACTTATGTCCATATACTTATGGTATTATGTCTAGTATGTCTAGTTATGTTTAGTATTTCTTTACTTCGTTTTGGCTAGTTTTGTTCTTGTTGAAAACTCTCCTCTCTGACACTTTCTCATGTAGTTTAGCCATCACACACACACACACACACACACACACACACACACACAATGTTCTTATGTCTTGTGTTTTCTTTCAATAAACTAAGACATTCATACTTTGACTTGGTGTCCGGTCTGGGTGCTTCTTCCCCTGGTTAAGTTCTTTCGATTAGCTTAAGGGACTGGACTGTGAGTGACTTTAAGAGAAAATACCTAACACTGTGCACATTAATGGTTTTTGTTTAGGCAATAAGTGTTAGTAGGGTTGCCAACCGTCCCGTAAAATACGGAATCGTTTCTTATTTGGAAACTAAACGTCGCGTTCCATATTGAACTGATACGGGACGCGCTTTGTTCCGTATTTTTATCAATGGGAGAGAAATGCTGCAGATTATACTAAGACATACATATGTATGAAACAGAAGGAAACTGCTGCTACCGTGGGAATTACCAAGCGTTTGGTTATTAGTTTAAGTAGTGTTAATTTTTAGTCTTAGTAACACCATGTGTGCGCAGGCATATCAGCATAACAACCTGTTCATTACTTCGTTGTTTGAGTAGCGCAGTGGGCAGAGCACCTCTCGCATGTTTTCCCACCCTAGGTTCGAATCCGGCTTAGGGCGAAACTTACTTCAAGCAGGGCTGGCGCTATGGGGGCGCTGGGGTGGGCATTGCCCCCACCAGATTTTCTCACTGCCCCCCTAATGCTAAGTTCACACTGCACGACTTTCCAAGTCATCAGGTCAGTGTACAGTTCACACTACACGACTGGATCTCTTGTAATCGGGAGTCTTTCAAGTCCGTGTGTATTTCACACTACACGACTGATCGGCGATAGGGGGTTTCACACTACACAATCTATCACCAACTGGAATTGCAGGCGAGCTTCTCTGGTCTCCCAAACTACGTTCTGTCACGAAAACAAACGAGAGAAGTTACGAAAGGTTTAACGATACCACGTCCAAAAATGCACATCAACAAGTAGTGAGCGATCAAAATTTGCAGCGTAAAATCAAGGAGAAAAAATAAATGAATCCGAGTGGATTTGGCTGCGCGAGCAGCAGGGATTGTTCTATAGTGAGTTAGAGGTTAGTAAATATTTTTGCAATGCAACGTTGGTGTTATGTTTTGTAGAGAACGATCAGGTCAGAAATACTGTAAAACATGTGTGTGCTGATGTATTCTGATATAAACTAAATTATAACTAAACCCTGTCCCATCGTTTTACAGTGCCTCCCCTGCGTTTCCCCTCACCCCGTATCTTGTGTTCTCACTGGCTGTTTGACATAGCACTCATTGCCATTCGGGCAACTCAGATTCACATATCTGACATGCTAGAAATCTCGCTTCGGATCAAGTTGTTGGGTAGTTCATACATAGTGATTGAGAGCCGAGTTTCGATTGCCGAGCCGGCAAATCTAGCGCTGACCAGTCGCCGAGCGAAAATCAGGGCAAAAATCGTGTAGTGTGAACTAGGCATATGCAACGCAGTCCAGAACCCGGGCTGCATGTCAGTGTGAAGATGGATTATATGAAAATGTTGTTTGCACTCTTGAGAAAAAATGTTACATGATGTTCTTTATGCATGTTGTTTTGCCTAAAATATGCTTCTGATTTGTTATTATTAGGGCTCACACCCGATTAAATTTTTTAATCACGATTAAAGAACAAAATTAATCGCGATTAATCTCGATTAAAATTTTTAATCGTGTATATATATATATATACATATATACTATATATACATATTCATCTCAATTAATCGCAAACTAATAATTAAGCAAAATTTGAACAGTTATGCACATTGTTATTGCAAGAACGTGTTTACCAATAAAACATTCATAAAATATGATAAAATTATTAAATCTAAATTCATTGTAGAAAGCACATTATCTGACAAAAGTGAGGATCTTTTCCTGTTCCTGTCCAAACATAATGTTTTGATCTAATATAAGGCATCAATAAAGCATCAAAACACAGATATGATTATTTCATAGATCTATTAAGAAAACCCTTTAATACTGTGTTTGTGCAGAAAGAATACTGGGAAATACTGTTCTAAATTACCATTTAAACATCTATAAACGCTATATATGTAAACGCTTAGTCCATATAAATATCAGATACAAATGTGTTTTTAGAAAACTACAAACATCACAAATATAAATCATGTTTATAACCATGTGATAGAATAACCTGAATAAACTGTAGAGATGAAACATCACGCAGAGTTTCACTTCTTACCGGAGGGGAGGAGGCGGAGCTACACGGTTTTGATGGACAGCTCTAGCAGCCAATGGAAATACTCGTTACAAAGCTTGTGTGATTTCATTCATCTTTTCATCAACACGTAAAAAAAGTGAAAACCGCTAAAAGTAGTTTATCATCGGACAGTTCATGCGCTTTACATCCTAATTCATCTGAAATACAGTTAATTACCACAGAGACACACATGTATGTGGCACAAACAGCCAAATAAAAATAGTTAGATTAAAAATGTAAATCTTGATTAATTTTTGTAATCGCGATTAAAATTTTACAGCGTTAATCGCGTTAATTAACGTGAATAATTAACGCGATTAACAACAGCCCTAGTTATTATAAAGAATGAAAATTATACATGTTAAACAGCGTAAATAAAACATTTTAATAATGTTCCTATGAGGGTGTAAGACCCGTTATATTTTTTATAGGTGCAACCCTAAACGCCTACCCCCTGCTCCCGCTCAGGTAAACACCCGCCATCCCACCCCCCACCCTATGCCTTTCACGAACCCGCCAGCCCAGGGCTTATTTCCAGTTCTGAGAGTTGGCAACCCCAAGTGTTAGGGGTCATACATTTGTGTATATTGCCTATGAATATTGTTCTTTTGCTATAAACTCTAAGGGTGAATAATTATAGGCTCTAAGTAAAAGCAGGCAATACTAGAAGAGATCCTTGGCTCAGGTCTGGTGATATAGCCTGGATTGTTAGTAAGCCTTCTAAGGCAGTTTTTTTTCATTGAACTTTCTGCTATTGGTCTGCTACTGCTATTGGCTGCCGTGGTCAACCCGCTAACAACAAGTATGGTGAAAAAGATGTGCTGTAATTAAATATAACCACTCGGATGAAATATTTCTATGTTTTAGATTGTGTGGTCAGAACTACCTGTTGTAAATACCTAGGAAGTTGTTTTTTTTCTCCCCTTTTCCTCCCGACTTATATAGCATATCCAATTACCCAATTGCATTACTCTTTCTCTCTACTGATGCCGATCCCTGCCCTGATTGAGGAGAGTGAGACTGACACACGCCTCCTCCGACACGTGTACAGTAGCCGACTGCATCTTTTCACATACATGAGGCTTTGTGTACGGAGAACCACACCCTGATTAAAGCATTATTCCTCGCCTCTGTGCAGGCGCCATCAATCAGCCAGCAGAGGTCGTAATTGCATCTGTTGAACAATCTGTATGGACAACAGCCAATCATTGTTCATGTAGGCATCCAGCCCAGCCAGATGGAAGAGCTGAATTTCAAACCGACGAGTTTGAAATGTCAGCTCTGGTGTGCTAGTGCTCGGAAGTTGTTTTAAAATTGGCAGCAGGGTAGAGATTACTGGTGGAAAATAACTGGTCGGTGTATTTATGGCTGGTTAATGAGCTGTGCAAGCAGCAGAACTGCAATCTACATGTACCGAACAACTGAGCAAAAATGTAGTTTGCAATTTGTTTTACTCTACAGTAAAAAAAAAAAAAAAAAAAAGTTTATTTGCAGCATCAGGCAGTTTTTTTTATTTCTTTATTTTATTTTTTTTTGCTTGTTGCCGACGGGCCTGTGCATCACCGTCCCCTCTAGGCTCGCCTGTATTCGGCTGATCGGAATGACAGCGTGTGGGTGTTGTGTGGAAACAGCAAGCTGACACATTGTGGTACTAATCGGGCACTGCAGCAGCCAGGCTGTCATAAACGAGGCTTATGAAAGTACATCCTCTCACCTGAACCCTCCCGTCCCTCTGCATTAGGACTGTATCCATAAACCCGCTCCTGTTGCATCGGTAATTGGTTGTTTTTCTTTGGCCAGTGTGTGGGCATGATGCATTAAAATGCACTATCCCTCTGATTATTGTTACGTATCACTTACCTAATTATAGGGGTGAACTGTCAGCTATTCTACAGAAACCCCCTGGGGTTTAGATTGCAGGTTCAGATGAACAAAACCTTATATTATAAACAATAATACATTAGATGCATTTCAGTTTGGCTTGTTGTTTATATTCATTGGTGGATAATCTACGCCTTTCTGCTGCTCTTGTATTTTGGGGTTGCCGTAATGAATCAGGTATGGGTGTTGGGGACTGGCACTGAGAGCGCACTAACAAATGCGCTTTCCAAAAGCTAACTTGCTTTGGCCATCCTTTTCTATCTGACACTAGCCAGTCATGTATGTACAGATGCCTGACCAGCCAATAGCACATTTGAGACTATCCCAGGATCTCAGCAGTAGTGAGCTAGCGTACTTTATTGCTGCGCCCTCTGAGCACCCACACAAGTGTATTTAAATATTGTTTAGTACACTTTTGCTTTCTGGGGCACTCCAGTGTTGCAGCAGAAAGAAAAAATGCATTTCATGCATGTTTATTCTGGAACTGAGTTCATTTTTAACTTCACTGTGGGTCTTTAAGATGATCACTGCTCATGTTGAGCTTGAATTCCCGACAGTGCTGTATACCTAACTGGGTGACCACACAAGCACATCTGGCTGTGTCTGAGAGAGGGAGGTCAACAAGGTGTCATTGCTTCTGTACAGTTGTGATCTCTGCTGTCTTCTAGAACAGGGTTTTTCAAACCTTAGGTGGGTCGTGAGCTAAAAAAATGTAATTAATTAATTAAATATACTTGTACGTGAATGCCCCCTTGTGGAGGCTTTATGTTACATATTGTAAACCACAGAGAGAGTAAGATATATTGCTTGTGTTGTGTTGCCTGGCTCATGTAAAAAATCATGGACAAAATGTTGGAAAAACACTGTTACAGCAAGAAGGTTCTAGGTATTATATATAACCAGTATTTACCTGTCCTTTTATGAATGTAACCAAAGTGTGTAAAACAAATTATTATATACTGTATATATACTGTATATATACAGTGTATCACAAAAGTGAGTACACCCCTCACATTTCTGCAGATATTTAAGTATATCTTTTCATGGGACAACACTGACAAAATGACACTTTGACACAATGAAAAGTAGTCTGTGTGCAGCTTATATAACAGTGTATAACAGGATACTGTGTTCGTTCACTGTCTGCTCTATTAGACATATTAGACCTATTTGAGTTGGTCATCTTCTAGAGCTTCATCAGTGGTCACAGGATGCTGCCCATGGGGATGCTAGCCCACTGTTGGCTGGATATATTTGGTTGATGGACTATTCTCAGTACAGCAGTGACAGTGAGGTGTTTAAAAAAACTCCATCAGCGTTGCTGTGTCTTATCCACTCATACCAGCACAACACACACTAACACTGCTGAGAATCATCCACCACCTAAATAATACCTGCTCTGTAGTGGTCCTGACTCCTGACCATTAAAGAACAGCATGAAAGTGGGCTAACAAAGTATGCAGAGCAACATATGGACTACAGTCAGTAATTGTAGAACTACAAAGTGCTTCTATATGGTAAGTGGAGTTGATAAAATGGACAGTGAGTGTAGAAACAAGGAGGTGGTTTTAATGGTATGCCTGATCTGTGTTTATGTATGTGTGTGTGTGGCACTGTTACTTTCTGTGCTCCATAAAACACAATTTGTTGACCCTCAAGCAGATTGCATTTTGAAACATGGGTTCTAATCTTTGTTCCTCTTCAAAATGCAATTCAATGGGGAACAGAGTGAGCTGGAGAAAATACTTTTTACCTCATGAATTACTGCATACTTCAGGTAGATGTGCATGTGGTTCTTATTTATTTATTTTTTGCTGGATGTGAATTATATGGTTTCTGTGTATTGTAGAAAAAGCCGGCGCCTCATACATCATGTGATATAGGGCTGTGAGGTGAATGATAAGGTGAAATTAATTATCTGTCAGCTGGTCTGTACTGGGAAACCTATAACATGAACAGGGTGACACAGCCTTACGATCCTTTACAAACTCATCCGGCTGTCTCTCCTCCCAGGAGCCACCATATTTCTCCATTAAAGGGACTGCAATCTGTCAGTACCCAATTTGTACCAAGGACTCAATCTCGGCTCCTCTCACCACTGCAGAAAAGCAGTACTTGCGAGAATCGGTGTGCTTTTTAATATGTTTTGTACCCGACATTGTTCTGTTTACTGCGTTTAAGGTGCCCAGAGGAAAAATGAACAGTTTAAGCATCATTAGGTATCGACTAAAACATAAAGCACTTATAGGAAAATAATAAAGGAGTCCTGCTGTGCTTGCTGACAATTACACTTTTTATTCTCATTTTTATTTGTTCATTAATCCATTCGGTGAAATGTTGGTGAAGCAAAAAAATCCCCATTACTGCTATTAAATATTTAACATCTGTCTTTCTACCAAAGACTTTTCATGTTTTACTAATCATGGCTATATGTAGACACCAGACCGGCCTATAGCACAGCTGGGTATATCCGAACCCTGCATCCCAGCTGTAGTGGGCTAGTGTAATTTACTACTGCACCACCCACCACTTTTGCTACTTATTTCCAACACTTTTGTTCATTTATTTTATAAAAGTCAAAGGTGAGACTGCAGATGTGACTTTAATAGCTAGTTTACATCCTTACATTAAATACACTAGGCAAAAGTTTAGACCCCCCTGTTCAAATTTTGTGTTGTTCATTGATATGTCTACTGGTTTGTGATTTATCAACTAGTTGGGTTATGTAAACAAATACACAGCACACACAGTTACATATATTTACAACCCCAAATCAGAAAAAGTTGGGACAGCATGGAAAAAGCAAATAATAAAACACAGAGTTTCTTACTTTGACTTTTATTTCATTGCAGACAGGATGAACCTGAGACAGTAAAGCATTTACCACTTTGAATTGTTGCCATTCCTTTTCACCACACTTAAAAGACGTTTTGGCACCGAGGATACCGAGTGATTTAGTGTTTCAGCTTTCATTTTGTCTCATTCTTCCTGCAAACACGTCTTAAGATGTGCAACAGTATGGGGTCGTCGTTGTCACATTTTTCATTTCAAAATTCTCCACACATTCTCTATTGGGGACAGGTCAGGACTGCAGGCAGACCAGTCCAGTACCAGTACCCTTTTCTTCTGCAGCCATGCCTTTGTAATGTGTGCAGCATGTGGTTTTGCATTGTATTGTTGAAAAATGCATGGACGTCCCTGGAAAAGATGACGACTTGAAGGCAGCATATGTTGCTCTAAGATCTCAATGTACTTTTCTGCATTAATGCTACCATCACAGAAGTGTAAATTACCTTTGCCAATGACACAGCCCCATACCATGACAGACCCTGGCTTTTGGACTTGTTGCTGATAACAGTCTGGCTTTTCCTTTTCGTCTTTGGTCCAGAGCACACGGCATCTATTTTTTCTGAAAAAGTCCACAATACACGTTTCCACTGTGTGATGGTCCATCCTAGATGCCTCAGAGCCCAGAGAAGTCGACGCCGCTTCTGGACATGGCTAACGTAAGGCTTCTTTTTTGCACAGTAAAGTTTTAAGTGGCATTTGTGCATGTAACTCTATATTGTAGTGCTTGACAAAGGTTTGCCAAAGTAATCCCTCACCCATGTGGTTATATCAGCTGTTGTTAAGTGGCGGTTTTTGATGCAGTGCCGTCTGAGGGATCAAAGATCACGGGCGTTCAGCTTAAGCTTGCGCTCTTGGCCTTTACCACTGAAATTCCTCCTGATTCCTTGAATGGTTTAATGATATTATGCACTATAGAGGGAGAAATATACAAATCCCTTCCAATCTTTCTTTGAGGTACATTGTTTTTATTGTTGTCATAAATGTGTGTGTGTAGTAAAAACAAAAAAAGAGAGATTTTATAACAGTGCCTTGGCCACCCCCCTCTTAGACAACGACTGGCTGATAACACCACTGGGGATTTGAACTCTGGATTTTAGCATTAGCGGGGTAGCATATTTTTCCTCTGCACCACCCGAGCGCCCTTTAGAGTCATTTTGTGCCAGAAAAGATGCAAAAGAACATCAAGGAATGCAATTTCTTAGTGAACTACATTTATTAGACCCAGTGCTCATGTAAACAGGTTTAGTTCAGCTGTAACACATTAAAACATAAACATGGAACACTGGTTTCTTGCCAAGCTTTAAAAAATGTAATCTTAGTACTAGATACGGCATGATTAGGAAGCTGTTGGACTTCATACTGGAGTCATACTGTACACAGTCAAGCAAGCTTTATATTAGGTTCAGAGCCTGTCATGCAATAAAGAAGCATTGGATCATGACAAGTTTGATGCTGATCACATAGATAAGGAAAAACAGGAGCAGGGACTTCTTTTAGATGCAGACTCTTAGCCAATACCAATGTAAAACTCACTTGACTGTGGACAGTGGACTATGATGGCGAAATTACATACTTTTCTTTTTGGATGCATTGCTTTTCGGTTCATCTGAACATTAGATTTGCACGTTTGAATGAATCTATATACCTGTAGCTCTTGATCCCACTTGACAGCTCTTGCACCCCTAAGGCAATGTACGCCATGGGTTGGAACCCTGGTGTCAGAGTTTGTAACACATCACTAAAGGTGGTTAAGTAAGAATGCCAGGATGACATCTGCAAGCCCTAGATTTATAAAATCCACCTTCTGATTCGTGTCAAAATGTTCAGAGCCGTGCCAGGTAAGGAACAAAAGGGTATGTTTAAGAAGTAGGCAGGTGTTGATGTGGCACCTGTGCACCATTTGGAGCTTTTGCTGCGGTTTTCTGCGGAGGTCTATTAAACGAGGCACCTTGATAAATAATTTCCAGGCCCTAAGAGGCACCAGGTGGGTTCCTATGAAGTCTTCAGGTGCATTATTATAATATGACTTGAGTTTTCTGTAGAAATCTATTTCTATAGCCGGCCGTGAGCAAGCATGGACCCCCCCCCCACTGAGCTTCACGTGGCACAGCTATGCACGGCTCTTACTGCTGCGGGGCTTTGGCTAACGCCGCCGAGATCGGCCGCTTCATCCATCAGTGTCAGTACTAATATTGTGTTTCCTACGGGCCCCGTTGGGCAGGTAGTGCGTGTGTTTACCGCATTTATGCTCTTAGACGTGTGTACTCACCGGGCCTCACCAGGCGCTGCTCCCTGACATCTACCTGCCAAAGCGTATAAAAGCAATTTCACTGTTACATGCATGCAGACTATTAAAATGCCCAACATCGCGTGGTGTACCCGCTCCCTCCCGGTGATTTTCATCCAGGCTTCTGCGGCGTAGCTTTATGGGGTTTTTTTTTTACTGAATCAGCTGGTTTGCTGTGTACCACAAACATAAGACATAATGTCCACAGATCCCAAGCCTAATGCCATCCAACAACATTGTATAATATAATATTTTTATAAGTATTAGATGCCAAGGTAGTCGTAGCTTATTGGTTAAAGTAATGGAATAGCAATTGCTGTTTTAAACCCCACCTTTTACAGGCCCTTTACCCCCAGGGGTTTATGCAATATAAAATTTTCATATATAACATACACTGATCAGCCATAACATTAAAACCACCTCCTTGTTTCTACACACACTGTCCACTTACCATATAGAAGCACTTTGTAGTTCTACAATTACTGACTGTAGTCCATCTATTTCTCTACATACTTTTTAAGCCTGCTTTCACCCTGTTCTTCAATGGTCAGAACCACTAGACCACTGAGTAGGTATTATTTAGGTAGTGGATGATTCTCAGCACTGCAGTGACAATGACATAGTGGTTGTGTGTTAGTGTGTGTTAGTATGAGTATGATCAGACACAGCAGCGCTGCTGGAGTTTTTAAATACCGTGTCCACTCACTGTGCACTCTATTAGACACTCCTACCTAGTTGGTCCACCTTGTAGATGTAAAGTCAGAGACGATCGCTCATCGATTGCTTTTGTTTGAGTTCATCAGTGGTCACAGGACGCTGCCTACGGGGCGCTGTTGGCTGAATATATTTTTGGTTGGTGGACTATTCTCAGTCCAGCAGCAACAGTGAGGTGTTTAAATACTCCATCAGAGCTGCTGTGTCTTATCCACTCGTACCAGCACAACACACACTAACACACCACTACCATGTCAGTGTCACTGCAGTGCTGATAATCATCCACCACCCAAATAATACCTACTCTGTAGTGGTCCTAGGAGAGTCCTGACCATTGAAGAACAGCATGAAAGGGGGCTAACAAAGCATGCAGAGAAACAGATGGACTACAGTCAGTAATTGCAGAACTACAAAGTGCTTCTATATGGTAAGTGGAGCTGATAAAATGGACAGTGAGTGTGGAAACAAGGATGGCTGATCAGTGTATATCAGATCTGTCTTCCTGGCAGTAAAATCAGACAGCTTAGACAAATGTGCTCCAAATGTAAGATAAAAGGCTCAGTTTCCTTCCTAGTTGTGGTATAGAGACATTAATGGGACCAGTCAAACTTTTTACATCACCATTCATTCATTAATGCATTGTCTGTTTTACTATTGCTTGGTGGGTACAATTCACTGGGTGAAAGGTGGGAAACACCATGGACAAGTCGCCAGTCCATCACAGGGCAAACACACACACAGACTCACATATAACTGTGGCAATTTAGTAGCTTCATTTAATCCGACTGCATGTGTTTGGACTATGGGAGGAAACCAGAGCTCCCAGAGGAAACCCACACAGACACGAGGAAAACATGCAAACTCCACACAGCAAGGACCCGGACAGATCCACCTGGGAATCAAACCTAGGAACTTCTGGCATATACAGTATACATGTAGGTGGGTATAAAGCTTAGTCATCTCCTCTCTGTCCAGTTCTTCCTTTTTCTACTCCTCTGGCTTTTACTCTTCTGAGAGAAAATGCTGTATCATCTCACATCAATAACACCATCAAACCACCCACCTCACCTCGACTCAACTCCGGACCCGTGGTTAGTACGCAGCAAATTGATTCTGATTATGCGCACCTCAGCACGGGTGCAGAACAGGAGGCTATTGAGGCTAATGGCATCTATTTATTGGCAATCACTGTGTTTTTTTCTCCTGGCTGGTAAATTGCAGATGCCTGTTGATGCCTGGCAGCCAATGAAAGTGAGATATGGGCAAGTTTAGGGCGGGTATATAATGTTCCTGTTACAGAATGCACTGGGTAGGTGGACACTTGACTTGACCTGACTTTTGCTAATGCGGTAATGGTGATTGTATCACATCAAGAGGATATGATGAGACAACAGAATAAGTGTTTTAACCCTACGTTCATACTAGCTGAATGTAGTTTGGCTGCTGGCTCACTTTAGGAATTGTGTTTTTCTGCACTGCCAATTTTGGCTAGCAGAGGGGGCAGGGAGGCACAGATGATCATGAATTTCTGAGTCTTCTAAGCATCAATCCGCTTCAGGTGGATGTTTTTCTATATACTGTATGATGATTGCTCCCTTTTACACTTACCAGCTCTTTTGTTAGTGCACTTGCTTTGCTCTAAAGCAGTGGTCCCCAACCACCGGGCAATTTATTACTGGGTCGAAGAAAGAATAAATCATTAGAAATCACTACAAAAGCAGTTTTTACTGCTTATATTTCGGGTGTTATTGTTTCGTATCACCCCTAGGTGGGAGCACCATGTCGTTGCAGCAGAAAAAAGCTCATTTTACATCATTTGTAAGCAATATAATTTAATTCTCCATCCCCCGCCGGTCCGTGAAATTATATCTTACAGTGCTGGCCAAAAGTATTGGCACCCCTGCAATTCTGTCAGATAATACTCAATTTCTTCCAGAAAATGATTGCAATTACAAATGCTTTGATAGTAAAATGTTCATTTAATTTGTCTTCAATGGAAAACCACAAAAAGAATTGTCAAAAAGCCAAATTAGATATAATTCCACACCAAACATAAAAAAGGGGGTGGACAAAAGTATTGGCACCCTTTGAAAAATCATGTGATGCTTCTCTAATTTGTGTAATTAACAGCACCTGTTACTTACCTGTGGCACATAACAGGTGGTGGCAATAACTAAATCACACTTGCAGCCAGTTAAAATGGATTAAAGTTGACTCAACCTCTGTCCTGTGTCCTTGTGTGTACCACATTGAGCATGGAGAAAAGAAAGAAGACCAAAGAACTGTCTGAGGACTTGAGAAGCAAAATTGTGAGGAAGCATGGGCAATCTCAAGGCTACAAGTCCATCTCCAAAGACCTGAATGTTCCTGTGTCTACCGTGCGCAGTGTCATCAAGAAGTTTAAAGCCCATGGCACTGTGGCTAACCTCCCTAGATGTGGACGGAAAAGAAAAATTGACGAGAGATTTCAACGAAAGATTGTGCGGATGGTGGATAAAGAACCTCGACTAACATCCAAACAAGTTCAAGCTGCCCTGCAGTCCGAGGGTACAACAGTGTCAACCCGTACTATCCGTCGGCGTCTGAATGAAAAGGGACTCTATGGTAGGATACCCAGGAAGACCCCACTTCTGACCCAGAGACATAAAAAAGCCAGGCTGGAGTTTGCCAAAACTTACCTGAGAAAGCCAAAAACGTTTTGGAAGAATGTTCTCTGGTCAGATGAGACAAAAGTAGAGCTTTTTGGGAAAAGGCATCAACATAGAGTTTACAGGAAAAAAAACGAGGCCTTCAAAGAAAAGAACACGGTCCCTACAGTCAAACATGGCGGAGGTTCCCTGATGTTTTGGGGTTGCTTTGCTGCCTCTGGCACTGGACTGCTTGACCGTGTGCATGGCATTATGAAGTCTGAAGACTACCAACAAATTTTGCAGCATAATGTAGGGCCCAGTGTGAGAAAGCTGGGTCTCCCTCAGAGGTCATGGGTCTTCCAGCAGGACAATGACCCAAAACACACTTCAAAAAGCACTAGAAAATGGTTTGAGAGAAAGCACTGGAGACTTCTAAAGTGGCCAGCAATGAGTCCAGACCTGAATCCCATAGAACACCTGTGGAGAGATCTCAAAATGGCAGTTTGGAGAAGGCACCCTTCAAATCTCAGGGACCTGGAGCAGTTTGCCAAAGAAGAATGGTCTAAAATTCCAGCAGGGCATTGTAAGACACTCATTGATGGTTACCGGAAGCGGTTGTTCGCAGTTATTTTGTCTAAAGGTTGTGCTACCAAGTATTAGGCTGAGGGTGCCAATACTTTTGTCCGGCCCATTTTTGGAGTTTTGTGTAAAATGATAATTGATTTGACTTTTTTTTCATTCTCTTTTGTGTTTTTTCATTGCAAGCAAAATAAATGAAGATATTAATACCAAAGCATTTGTGATTGCAATCATTTTCTGGAAGAAATTGAGTATTATCTGACAGAATTGCAGGGGTGCCAATACTTTTGGCCAGCACTGTATATGAAACCGGTCCATGGTGCAAAAAAGGTTGGGTTGTGCTGCTCTAAAGTCTTGATGCTGGGCACGGTCTAGTTTATGCTGGTGTGTGATGCCAGCATTCTTCAGCTTTCTGGGAACTCACCCTGGTGTTATGGAGTCTTAGGCCTCACTACGGAACCTTCCTTGAGAGAGCAGATTGCCGCAAAGGCAGTGTGACGTCCCTTTTCCAGATCGACCCCCACTTGTAAATCCATGTAGTGCACAGGGAGCACCAGCTGGTGCATGGCAGAACCAAACCAGTTTCACCCGAGAGCTGACTAGTTCTGCACTATCCCTGTTCAGTCCAATTTCTCCGTTGTGGGCTGCAGATGTTTTTGTGTTTTTTGTTACTTTGTTTCTATTTATTCAGCCCTCGTTTTTTTTGCAAGTGTCATTTTTTATTCTATCTTGATTAAACATTTGCAAAGTGGGTTCTATTTCCATTCTTGCAGGTGTGTGGATTCGTCTCACTCTTCAACAGTGAGGCACGTCCAGCACATCTGTGGCTGTTTTTGTTTGTGGGCGGACACTGACCATGAAATGCTTAAGGCTGAAATATACAGCCTAGTGAATGATGATCACTTTTTTATGCGTGGCTACACCACAAAATAAGAGCTACACTTAGCAAGAGTTTGAAGATGACATTGCATATGATTGGATTATTGACTTTTTCATCACAATTGTCCATCACCCACAACACCAAGGGCAGCACTCTGGCTTAGTGGGTAGCGTTGTCGCCTCACTGCAAGAAGGTCCTGGGTTTGATTCCCAGGTGGAGTGGTATGGGTCCGGGTGTTGAGTTTGCATGTTCTCCCATGTCTGCGAGGGTTTCCTCCGGGAGCTTCGGGTTTCCTCTCACAGTCCAAAAACATGCAAGTGAGATGAATTGGAGGTACAAAATTGTCCACGACTGTGTTTGACTCTAAAGACTTAAACTGATGAATCTTGTGTAACCAGTAACTACTGTTTCTGTCATTAAAATAACCAAAGTGTACACTGATCAGCCATAACATTAAAACCACCTCCTTGTTTCTACACTCACTGTCCATTTTATCAGCTCCACTTACCATATAGAAGCACTTGGTAGTTCTATAGTTACTGACTGTAGTCCATCTGTGTCTCTACATACCTTTTTAGCCTGCTTTCACCCTGTTCTTCAATGGTCAGGACCACCACAGAGCAGATATTATTTGGGTGGTGGATCATTCTCAGCATTGCAGTGACAATGACATGGTGGTGGTGTGTTAGTGTATGTTGTGCTGGTATGAGTGGATCAGACACAGCAGTGCTGCTGGAGTTTTTAAATACTGTGTCCATTCACTGTCCACTCTATTAGACACTCCTACCTAGTTGGTCCACCTTGTAGATGTAAAGTCAGAGGCGATCGCTCATCTATTGCTGCTGTTTGAGTTGGTCATCTTCTAGACCTTCATCAGTGGTCACAGGACTCTGCCTATGGGATGCTGTTGGCTGGATATTTTTGGTTGGTGGACTATTCTCAGTCCAGCAGTGACAGTGAGGTGTTTAAAAACTCCAGCAGTGCTGCTGTGTCTGATCCAGGTCTATCAGCACAACACACACTAACACACCACCACCATGTCAGTGAGTGTAGAAACAAGGAGGTGGTTTTAATGTTGTGATTGATCAGTGTAAATGTAAAACATTATGTAAAAATCCGACTAAATAAATAAATGTATAACACCAAATCAAAAAACAAGTTGGAACAGTATGAAAAATACAGATTTAAAAGTGAGAGTTTGCTGTGCATGTTTGTTGCTTCCACTTTTTGCTGGATGATTTACTTTATTTGCTTTATTATTCTTTTCTTTTAACCCTTCCCCTGGTACTTGTTTTTCAAGTTTCCCTGACTTGCCTCATTATCTGTTATTCTGTGTTTGTGCTGCCGGCTTTCCCTCCTTTTCTGCTGCGAGTTCTCTTTTCCACCTTTGGCTGCTTCTTTGTTGGTTTGCATCATGATTCAGTCATCTGTGTCGTCCGAATTAAAGAGTTAGTGAATTTGGGGCATTCGGGCTGCTGTTCATGGGGGTGCGCTGAATCCATCTGTGGTTCAGAACTGGTCTGCTTGTTTTGAGAACAGTGGTAAAGTATATGTCCGGTTCAGGTCTGTTTACATCATCAGAGGACAAGAGGAAGGTCTGTGCATTAGCTTCAAAGACAGCTTCATTAATTATGCCACACTCTCTTGGCACTGGACTACAGGCAGCTCTACGTGCAGGACTTGCGTTTGGGGGTGACACAGTTCTTAGTATTAAGAAGTGCCCTTGGGTTTTGAATTCACTATGTGAATTGAAATTATTATTAGTATTATTATTATTAAATTTTTTACTTTGCAGACAGGGCGGCACGGTGGCTCGGTGGGTAGCACTGTCGCCTCACAGCAAGAAGGTTCTGAGTTTGATCCCCAGGCGGGGCGAACATGCAGTCAGGTTAATTGGAGACACTGAATTGCCCTATATAAGTAAATGTGTGTGTGTGTGTGTCTGCCCTGCGATGGACTGGTGCCCTGTCCAGGGTGTTACTGTGTGCCTTGCGCCCATTGAAAAGCTGGGATAGGCTCCAGCAAACGCCCCACCCCCCCGCTGACCCTAATTGGATAAGCGGTTAAGAAAGTGACTACATCACATCAAGCTTTTATTCCATAATAGACAAGTGTTTGGTGTTTAGTTTTCTTTACAACCTCAGCAAGAGACCACTGTTCCATGTACACTATGTGGGCAAAAGTATGTGCACACTTGCAAACATTTGTACTGAATCAATTCCTTTAAATAAGTGATATGCTGTAGGGCTCGGGTGGTGCAGTGTTAGATTAAGCCAGCCCACTACAGCTGGGATGTAGGGTTCAAATCCCCATTGGTGCTGTTGGCCAGTCCGGCAATGTCTGGGGTGTGAGGGGGGTTCACAGCAAGGTCTTGTGATACTCCTGTGATTGTGCCCAGTGATTCCGAAAACTGGAAAACATAAAGCTTTTAGCTGTGTGTCAACAGTTTGAGGAAGGCCCTTTCCTGTTCAGGCATGGCTGTGACCCCGTGCACAAAGCAAGGTCCATTAGGTATGAAGGAACTCCAGTGGTCACATTTGAGGTGAAATGAAACATCAGTTGTAACATCAGTGCCTTCTCGACCGTACAAATACTATTTTGACTGCATGTGCACAAATTCCCACAGAATTACTACAAAATGTTTTGTGAAAAGCATTTCCAGAGGAGTGAAGGCTCATAATCAGGTGTCGACATACACCGATCAGCCATAACATTAAGACCACCTCCTTTATCGGCTTCACTTACCATATAGAAGCACTTTGTAGTTCTACATTTACTGACTGTAGTCCATCTGTTTCTCTGCATGCTTTGTTAGCCCCGTTTCATGATGTTCTTCAATGGTCAGGACTCTCCCAGGACCACCACAGAACGGGTATTATTTGGGTGGTGGATCATTCCCAGCACTGCAGTGACACTGACATGGTGGTGGTGTGTTAGTGTGTGTTGTGCTGGTATGAGTGGATAAGACACAGCAATGCTGATGGAGTTTTTACACACCTCAATGTCACTGCTGGACTGAGAATAGTCCACCAACCAAAAACATCCAGCCAACAGCCCCCCGTGGGCAGCATCCTGTGACCACTGATGAAGGTCTAGAAGATGACCAACTCAAACAGCAGCAATAGATGAGCGATCGTCTCTGACTTTACATCTACAAGGTGGACCAACTAGGTAGGAGTGTCTAATAGAGTGGACAGTGAGTGGACACAGTGTTTAAAAACTGCAGCAGTGCTGCTGTGTCTGATCTACTCATACCAGCACAACACACACTAACACACCACCACCATGTCAGTGTCACTGCAGTGCTGAGAATGATCCACCACCCAAATAATACCTGCTCTGTGGTGGTCCTGTGGGGGTCCTGACCATTGAAGAACAGCATGAAAGGGGCTAACAAAGCATGCAGAGAAACAGATGGACTACAGTCAGTAATTGTAAAACTATAAAGTGCTTCTATATGGTAAGTGGAGCTGATAAAATAGACAGTGAGGTGGTTTTAATGTTATGGCTGATTAGTGTAGTTATCTGAAGACAGATGTCTGACTAAGTAAGCCCTGCTGATGACCGCTGTCTCGGACTACTGCACATTAAATCCTCTCACTGTATTTATTTTATTAATTGGTTTTGGACAAAGCTCAGGCTCAAGCTCACGTCTACGCTTCTCCAGCGTGTGCCGGTAATTTATTGCTCAGCCGACAGTGCCGTTCCTGTCTTTTAATGCTCACTTCATCCTCTAAACTGTGCTTTAGACAGAGGGCAATTAAAGGACTTTGTAGAGCTTTGACATTGTCCTAATACTTTAAGCAAGCGGTAGGTGACTATTGATTTTTTTTCATTTACTCTCCTCTTCAGAATAATAAGCTAATGAAGGGCTGGATATCATGAGTATAATGTCAGTGAGAGGCTTCACTCCACATCGGCTCAGCGCAGGCCGGCAAATTAGTGCTCTTATCACGTGAAAGTGCCCATTGATGAGTACATTGATATGCAGCCCGTGTGGAGGCTTCACCACCTGCTAAATAATGAAGAAATTCCCGTTCTGCTGCTCTGCTCTGGCACTGATGCTTACATTAGTGTAGTAAACCGTTCCACATGTACAGTATGTCCTCAATATTACAGTTAGAGGACAGTAAGTGATCCTGGAGGTTTTTCTCCTGGGTGTCTCAGTGCGGAACGCTGTGGTAATACAGATGTGCGGAACATCTCGACATGTTCTGATTCAGTGAATCTGAAAGTGAAATCTCAGGGCTGGGCTAATCGGTAGAGCGGTCAATCGGTTAAAAGAGTTTGAATCTCGGCTCTGCCATGCGACCACTGTTGGGCTCTTAACCTTCTCGGCTCCAAGGGTGGCGTACAGTGGATGATCCTGCGCTCTGACCCCCAGCTTCCAAACAAGCTGGGATACATAGAAAAAGTAATTCAATGCTCTGTATATGTGTTTCTACACTCACTGTCCATTTTATTAGCTCCACTTACCATACAGAAACACTTTGTAGTTCTACAATTACTGACTGTAGTCTATCCATTTCTCTGCATGCTTTTTTAGCCTGCTTTCACCCTGTTCTTCAATGGTCAGGACCCCCACAGGACCACCACAGAGCATGTATTATTTAGGTGGTGTGTTAGTGTGTGTTGTGCTGGTATAAGTGGATCAGACACAGCAGCGCTGCTGGAGTTTTTAAATACCGTGTCCACTCACTGTCCACTCTATTAGACACTCCTACCTAGTTGGTCCACCTTGTAGATGTAAAGTCAGAGACGATCGCTCATCTATTGCTGCTGTTTGAGTTGGTCATCTTCTAGACCTTCATCAGTGGTCACAGAACGCTGCCCACGGGGCGCTGTTGGCTGGATTTCTTTTGGTTGGTGGACTATTTTTAGTCCAGCAGTGACAGTGAGGTGTGTAAAAACTCCATCAGGATTGCTGTGTCTGATCCACTCATACCAGGACAACACACACTAACACACCACCACCATGTCAGTGTCACTGCAGTGCTGAGAATGACCCACCACCTAAATAATACCTACTCTGTAGTGGTCCTGGAAAAGGGGCAAACAAAGCATGCAGAGAAACAGATGGACTACAGTCAGTAATTGTAGAACTACAAAGTGCTTCTATATGTTAAGTGGAGCTGATATGCCACTGGACGCTCAACTCACAATTACCAGTGTTTAAATGTGAGCAATCTAGGGGGGAATTTAACTCCTGCAACAGCGTCTCCTACTGTCTTGTAAAGCTACCAGAACAAATGGTAAAAGGACATGAAGGGAGTAGCATGGACAAACACTGTTAGAGCAGTGGTCCCACAGAGGTTAATGGGAACATTACATACATTTGGGGCACCAGTAGCTTAGTAGTTATGGTACTGAACCAATAATCAAAAGGTTGCTGGTTACAGCTTCACCACCACCACTGTTGAACACTTGAACAACTAGTTGGGGTTTTGTTTGATTGTCCTAAACAGCTAGCTCAGCTTCTTCTCTCTTTAGTAATCTTTGATATTCCAGCTTGTTTAAGTAAAAGATTGGACGGTGCTCTTCTATACTCGGCTGCTGGAATGTCATGACTGTTCACTCCGTCGCTTTCTAACACCCTGACAACTTTAACAAAAGCAAATCTATCTGCCTGACTGTCAAAAACCGTCACTCTCCGTTCTATACTGCAGATAAGAAGGAAATGCTAACAGAGTACGGTATGAGAACTAATCTGATCACGTCATGAAAATCTCCTAAAGATATTTTTATCTGCTCTAACTTGAACGTGATTACATCTTCTGTTTACGGCTGAAGACTGAGGTTTACATACAGTTGTAGAGACGTATGGTGTGGCAGTCTGGATTTTTCTGGAACTGAATGTTAAAAACACACAGGGGAGAGGGGTCACTAATTTCAGCGGGTTTTTTTACATCTTACATGCATGGTTAATAGTGTGCTGTAACAATTTATTCCTTTTTAAAATTTTATACTTATGGCTAATAGCCTTTAAATTTTTTTTTTACATTTTACACTAATATTGTATTCTAATGACTTACTTCCAGTTTTTACATGTTACAATATTGGCTAATAGGATGTTGAAACAATTTATTCCTTTTTTATAATTTTATACTTTTTTTACATTTTACACTAATGGTTAATGGTGCATTGTAATTTTTTTTACACTTATGGCTAGTAGTGTGTTGTAATTATTTATCTTTATATTTTTAAATTTTACACTAATGGATAATAGTGTATTGTATTTATTTATTTATTTATTTATTTTACAATTATGGTTTATAATAGTATTGTAATTTTGTTTTACAATTTACACTCATGGCTAACAGTGCATTTATTTATTTATTATGTATTCATTTATTTATTTTACAATTTACACTCATGCCTTATAGTGTATTGTAATTATGTGTTTATTTATTTTACATTTTACACTTGTGGCTTATAGTGTATTATAATTATTTATTTATTTATTTATTTATTTATTTATTTATTTATTTATTTATTTATTTATTTATTTATTTATTTATTTATTTATATATGTTACATTTTACACTTATTTCTAACAGTGCATTGTAGTTTATTTACATTTTACACTTATTTCTAACAGTGTATTGTAGTTTATTTACATTTTACACTTATTTC
Organism: Trichomycterus rosablanca; assembly: GCF_030014385.1. Classification (NCBI taxonomy): domain Eukaryota; kingdom Metazoa; phylum Chordata; class Actinopteri; order Siluriformes; family Trichomycteridae; genus Trichomycterus; species Trichomycterus rosablanca. Next base: position 12,838,118 of record NC_086005.1, read on the forward strand.
TAACAGTGTATTGTAGTTTATTTACACTTATTTCTAACAGTGTATTGTAGTTTATTTACATTATACACTTATTTCTAACAGTGCATTGTAGTTTATTTACATTTTACACTTATTTCTAACAGTGTATTGTAGTTTATTTACATTTTACACTTATTTCTAACAGTGTATTGTAGTTTATTTACATTTTACACTTATTTCTAACAGTGTATTGTAGTTTATTTACATTTTACACTTATTTCTAACAGTGTATTGTAGTTTATTTACATTTTACACTTATTTCTAACAGTGTATTGTAGTTTATTTACATTTTACACTTATTTCTAACAGTGTATTGTAGTTTATTTACATTTTACACTTATTTATAACAGTGTATTGTAGTTTATTTACATTTTACACTTATTTATAACAGTGTATTGTAGTTTATTTACATTTTACACTTATTTATAACAGTGTATTGTAGTTTATTTACATTTTACACTTATGGCTTATAGTGTATTGTCATTAGTTTTATTTATTTATTTTACACTTTACACTTATGGCTAACAGTGTATTATATTTATTTATTTTACATTTTACACTTATGACTAACAGTTATGGCTAACATTAATGGCTTATAGTGTATTATAACCATTTCTTTATTTATTTATTTATTTTACATTTTACACTGGCTAACAGTGTATTGTAATGACAGGGGTATAGGATTAATAAAGTACAACCATACCCATAATCATATAAACAGAAATCTATGCATTGTTAAAGAAATTGTTTTTATTAACGTACCAGTACGTAAAGCCCTCTCTCCTCCTCTTATCTGCTCCTATACATTTTTATCTCCCCTCTAGTATCTGCTCCTTTTCCTCACTATTCCTCCACATTTTTCAGGAGGCTGTTTAATCTGTAAATCAGTTATTTCCATAAGGAATAATGTAAATGAGATTAATCTGTTACCCCATCCCGCCAAGATAATTGCTTATTTAAACCTTTATATTAATACTTAAAGCTTAAAATCATACATAAAGACTATAAGACCAGTAAATGTACATGAATTAAATGAACCTGTACTAAGGGGAGATGATGGTGTAAGTGGAGGGTGATGAGGAGAAGGGATGGAGGGACGTACAAACAGTCACCAGCCAATTGTTGTTCATTAATCCAGACTAAGTTTTATAGGTGACCTTTTCACACCAGAACAGTCACTTCTTTCACCACAGTAACCTTTTTTATTACCTCTTTATTTTTCATCATGGACAATCTGGTTGATTTCACCATACCAGCCATTGAGTGTCCAGGTTCAAGACATGACGTCCACTTTCAAACTTTGCATTGAGTTCTTTTTTTTCAGTTCAATTCTTGTTCTCACAGCTTTTCTTTAGGGGTTGGTTGAATCTTTAAATCCATGGATCCACAATTACACTTGTTTTACAACCCCAAATCAGAAAAAGTTGGGACAGTATGGAAAATGCAAATAAGATAAAAATGCAGTGTTCCTTACGTTTACTTTGACTTTTATCTGATTGCAGACAGTTTGAACCCAAGATATTTCATGTTTTATCTGTTTAACTTAATTTCATTTGTTAATATACCTCCATTCCTGCATTTCAGACCTGCAACACATTCCAAAAAGTTGGGACAGGGGCAATTTAGGGCTAGTAATGAGGTGAAAAAACTAAATCATGATGTGATTCCAAACAGGTGATGTCAACAGGTGATTGTAATCATGGTTTGGTACAAAAGCAGCATTCAGGAAAGGCTGAGTCTTTGATGAGCAAAGATGATCAGAGGATCTCCAGTTTGTCAACAAATGCGTGAGAAGCACCGAGTTTCTGAAGTACTCGGTTCGAAACTCGGTGTTACCTCCGGAATTTCAGTGCATCATGGCCAAGGGCGCCTGTGATCAGACAGAACTGCATCAAGAACCGCCACTCAACAATAGCTGATATAACCACATGGGTGAGGGATTACTCTGGCAAACCTTTGTCAAGCACTACAATACAGAGTTACATGCACGAATGCCACTTAAAACTTTACTGTGCAAAAAAGAAGCCTTATGTTAACCATGTCCAGAAGCTGGGTCGACTTCTCTGGGCTCTGAGGCATCTAGGATGGACCATCATACAGTGGAAACGTGTATTGTGGTCAGATGAATCAGCGTTCCATGTCTTTTTGATGAACGTTATGTGATTATTTGCATTTTCCATGCTGTCCCAACTTTTTTGTGAATGAAAAGTAATAAAATAACAACAGGAGATCACATGACTCAGACTCGGTAGCGACGGACCGTATAACCGCATGCATCAGGGGTGAACCTGTTTATTCTGGGTTGGTATTTTTCCAGCGCTGCACATTTCTGACTTTAAAACATGCTTAGTTTGGTTTATTCTGACCTTTTCAGCCCAAAATGCTCAGAGCTCTAACAAAACCATAAGGTGTGTTATATATAGACTTGTAAAAAAAACACCTAATAAATTATTTCTGCTGTTTCCGAGCTTGTAGCACAGAGTCTGTGGTTTTGGTGCAGGCTGGCATCAGTAGTGGCATCTGTAAAGCGTGAAGCTTAACCCCAAAGTCTGATGAATTTATTTATAGTAATTAGCCTGCCAGAAAATCAGCAGTTACATTTGACTACAATGGGATAGCAGTGACAGAAGCTTCAAAAGGAAGTCACAATAGATTTCCCAGACTCCTTTGCTCAGCTTTGTTTATATTTCACAAGACAGACACTTCTTACATTCCGTTGACAGTTTACAGTGCTGTCAAATCGGAAGACGTTCAAAATACAACCCCAAATCCAAAAAAGTTGGTACAGCTTGGAAAAAGAAAATAATAAAAAAACACAGTTTCCTACATTAGTAGTATGAACCTGAGATATTTAATGTTATATCTGCTCAACTTCATTTCATTTATTAATAAACCTTCATTCCTGCATTTCAGGCCTGCAACACATTCCAACAAAAAGTTGGGACAGTAAAGCATTTACCACTTTGTAATGTTGCCATTCCTTTTCACCACACTTAAAAAACGTCTTGGCACCGAGGATACCAAATGATTTAGTGTTTCAGCTTCTTCCTGCTAACACGTCTTAAGATGTGCAACAGTACGGGGTCGTCGTTGTCACATTTCAAAATTCTACACACATTCTTTATTGGGGACAGGTCAAGACTGCAGGCAGGCCAGTCCAGTACCCGTACCCTCTTCCTCCGCAGCCATGCCTTTGTAATGTGTGCAGCATGTGGTTTTGCATTGTCTTGTTGATAAATGCATGGACGTCCCTGGAAAAGATTACGTCCTGAAGGCAGCATATGTTGCTCTAAGATCTCAATGTACTTTTCTGCATTAATGCTACCATCACAGAAGTGTAAATGACCTTTACCAAGGGCACTGACACAGCCCCATACCATGACAGACCCTGGCTTTTGGACTTGTTGCTGATAACAGTCTGGATGGTCCTTTTCGTCTCTGGTCCAAAGCATACGGCGTCCATTTCTTCCGAAAAAGACCTGGAATGCTAATTCATCTGACCACAATACACGTTTCCACTATGTGATGGTCCATCCTAGATGCCTGCGAGCCCAGAGAAGTCGGTGCCGCTTCTGGACATGGTTAACATAAGGCTTCTTTTTTGCACAGTAAAGTTTTAAGTGGCATTTGTGCATGTAACTCTGTATTGTAGTGCTTGACAAAGGTTTGCCAAAGTAATCCCTCACCCATGATTACAATCACCTGTTTGGAATCACATCATTATTTAGTTTTTTCACCTTATTACTAGCCCTAAATTGCCCCCGTCTCAACTTTTTTTAGAATGTGTTGCAGGCCTGAAATGCAGGCATGGAGATATATGAACAAATGAAATGAAGTTGAGAATAAAATATCTGAAATATGATATGAAATAGCTTGGGTTCAAACTGTCTGCAATCAAATAAAAGTCAAAGTAAATGTAAGAAACTGTGTGTTTTTGTATTATTTGCATTTTCCATACTGTCCCAACTTTTCTGATTTGGGGTTGTAATTTACCATCATTTCAACAACATTGTTTTCTTTTATCTTGCTTAAGTCACTTAAATAGAGTTACTATAGTTGAAGCCAAAAGCTGAAATACCCTTGAACAGATTTAATGATTTCTGTAACTGTTCATTTTCTGTGGCTAAACCATTAAAATACATCTACTATATGGCCAAATGTATATAGACACCTTACCATTAGACGTTAGACTTTATATTGCATTTCCATGGCCATAATTTCTTTCACAAATAGCCCAGCAGTCTTCCAGATGCTCATCATACTTAACAGTGAAGGTTATCTTCTCTATAGATCTGTGGTTGTGGCACAGCCCTGCATCTGTGAAGCATCTGTCTAGTCTAAAGCTGCTGCTGTGTCAAATCACCCCCAAAATCTAATCAATTATAAAGTGTTAACATGTTTGTCAGCGTTTCTGCACTAAGTATTGACCAGTTCATTCCACTACACAAGCAGTTTCTGGGCCAAACCGGATCTGACCAGTGAACCAGATTCCTGTTGTAGCATCTAATAAATTTCAGGTTCTTTCATTTGTGATTAGATAAAATATTACGTTTTTTTTCTGGCACACTATCTTTGCGGGGGAGCTCGACTGGATGTAGGTTATGGAATTATGTCCTTCTGCCTTGACAAATATAACCAGCATAGAGGGCATAGAGGTGCAGAGAATTGACATTTCAGTTTCTCCTAACTGCCAGTCATTTGCGCCTTGATAAACGAGCCAAAGTTGAGCTCCTTTTACACTTTTTACATAGTTTCTGTGCATACGTGTGGGTACATTTGAAGAACTGATAACCCCAAAATGCTTTACTCCAATGGTTTTACAGAGCCTTGACTTTGTTGAACATGTTTGGGATGAATTGGAACATTCATCCAACATCAGTTTTCAACCTTAACAGCACAGTCTTTCACAGACACACTACAAAATGCCATGGCAAGCCTTTTTCAAAAGTACAGAGGCTTTTACAGATATAGAGGACTTCATATTTACTTCATATTAATGCAGGTAGTCCCACAAGCACATGGCAATATAATAAACACAAAACACATATTGGAAATGTAGCGTAGAAATAAACAAATAATATGTAAAATTAGATAAACAACAACAACAGATTAGCAACTGTATTTTGCCGTGTTACTTAGTGCCTTTACCTTCCTTGTCATTGTGCAAATGAATGTATTTTTCGTAACAAGAAGGTACCAGTTAAAAGCTTAAACTGACACATTTTGTTTTCATTGCAAAACAAAAGTACACAATAAATCACGGCACAGCGGACAAAATCCAAAACACAGCAAAAAAATAATCACCACTGCTTTCCTGAGCTTATGTTCTTCCAGATGCTATTAAATTTATAACCGTGTGTCATATTAGGAATATAATCCGTGATTTTGTAAATGTGCTTATAATTAAAAACCTCCAAACTTTTTTCGGTTGTGAAGTAAAACACGAACTCGTTAGAAAGCCAATCAAGCGTTTCATTAACACATCATCTGTGTGACGCAAACTGAATAAATGCAAATAACAGCATTTCTTACTAACAATTAAAATCAGAAGGTCTGATTGGTTCAGAAAGCGGTCTTTCAACCATGAGCGCCAATTCTGTAGGAGCGTTCCATTCACCCCAGTTGTTCCTGTGAAGTGCACTACGTAGGGTATTTCACCATTTTAAGTGAGATTCCAATCCAAAGGTAAGGAAAATGTTCAAATCAAGTGAACTTCAAACTGTGTAGGGAGTAGGGAGCGACGCTTCATCACTACGCCGGAAGCTGGCTGTAACATTTACTCATTGCGTGCACTGTGGGTTATACAGTATATTAAAAAAAAATTGTCACACGTAACTTATGTTAACACATGCTGACGCTAGGGACTCTTAATGAGTCAAGTCCGAGTCATTTGAATTGAGTCCGTCGAGTCGAGTCTGAAGTCGCTGTGTGTGCGACTTACAGACTAGAGTCCCCATCTCTGGCACACGGTCAGGTGTCTACATACATTAATTGATTGATTGATGCATTGATTGATTGATTGATCTTTATTGTCATTGTTCAAAACAACGAAAAACCATTTAGCAACTCTGGATTGACAGCAAGTGTATGTGTCCATTAAGTCATAAGGACACGCACAGGGACAGCAGATATAAATAAAGCTGACAATAAGTACATATGTACATAATAAGTAAATAAATAGCTCCAATCTCATGTGTGGGGTTTGACTACATAGTGTATATACAAATGTCAGTAGCATTCACTGCAGAAAGCATCGATTTCTTTAAATGAATAATATTTAGCTTCGTGAATAATGAGGACAAAGGCAGTGCCAACATGATGGAAAACCCCCTTAGAGCTTGAGAGAATAATTGACATTGATTCACCAGATCTCTGTATTTGTTTGCCTTCATTATTGCTGACACTGTAATGTAATTTCTTTAGACGGCACCACAGTGGCTGCTGTTCGTCTCGAATCACCAGCTACGTGAAGTGTGTTTAGTTAGTTCTAGTCAGCTTTGTAGAGCAGCAGTGCTCGTTTTATTGTGACAGAATGAAGACTGGTAATACTTCTTTGTTACACTATATGAGTTTATTTTATATTAAATCGTCCACTTTTCTATGACACACTGTGCAGTATCATGGGCACTCAGTGGCAGATTATGTGATAATATTTTTAAAAGACACACCAGCAAATACACCACAATGGAACTTGAGTTATGAATGATAATTCAATAAAGTGAACATTTTATCCTCAAAGCTGATGTGTTAGAATCAGAAAAAAATGCGATGGCTAGACGACTGGGTCAGAGCATCTCCAAAACTGCAGCTCTTGTGGGGTGTTCCCGGTCTGCAGTGGTCAGTATCTATCAAAAGTGGTCCAAGGAAGAAATAGTGGTAAACCGGCGACAGGGTCATGGGAGGCCTAGGCTCATTGATGCATGTGGGGAGCGAAGGCTGGTTTGTGTGGTCCGATCCAATAGACGAGCTACTGTAGCTCAAATTGCTTGTTAATGTTAAAGCTGGTTCTGATAGACATGTGTCAGAATACACAGTGCATCACAGTTTGTTGCGTACGCGGCTGCATAGCTGCAGACCAGTCAGGGTGCCCATGCTGACTCCTGTCTACTGCCGAAAGTGCCAACAATGGGCACGTGAGCAGGGAAGAAGGCAAGCCGGTGGAGGCAGTGTAATACTTTGGGCAATGTTCTGCTGGGAAACCTTGGGTCCTGCCATCCATGTGTATCTTACTTCAACATGTACCACCTACCTAAGCATTGTTGCAGACCATGTACACCCTTTCATGGTAACAGTATTCCCTGATGGCTGTGGCCTCTTTCAGCAGGATAATGCGCCCTGCCACAAGGCAAAAATGGTTCAGGAATGATTTGAGGAGCACAACAACAAGTTTGAGGTGTTGACCCAGATCTCAATCCGATCGAGCATCTGTGGGATGTGCTGGACAAACAAGTCAGATCCATGCAGGCCCCACCTCGCAACTTACAGGAGTTAAAGGATCTGCTGCTAACATCTTGGTCCCAGATACCACAGCACACCTTCAGGGGTCTAGTGGAGTCCATGCCTCGAGTGGTCAGGGCTGTTTTGACAGTAAAATGGGGACCAACACAATATTAGGAAGGTGGTCATAATGTTATGTACAATATGTATAATGTACAATACATTATTGACACTGATATTTTTATGTAAACGATACATGACAACTTAACAGTGAACAGTACAACTGGCCAGGTACCCAAACAGGCACACATGGCTGTGCCTGAGGGCAAAGTGAGGTCGAATGACCTTGATTGCCCCTATCCAGGTGTAACATCTGCAGTCCGGTCCAGGCACCTGCATTACTGGTGGGTAAATCATCTCTGTAAAAATCCACTAGTGGCGGGTAAAATGGTAAGGCGTGTGTCGGCGGGAGCCTGTGATAGTCTGAGCCCAGCTGAGACTCGGCCTGTGCAAGGCTGCCTTTGGTCACAGCAGCACTAAATTGGCTGGCGGTGAACACGTCACATTGCATTTTCCGAGACCATCGATTCTGTCCCAATGAACAAGTTTTTCTGTGACAGCAAAATCGGGCTGAATGTAGCATAGCGTAACGCTGGCTTTAGGCATTAGGGAAATGTTTCTTTGTATTAGAGCCCATTAGCAGGACCTTATAATTGTTCTGTCAAAGCGTGTGATTAATGTTTGTTCTGTATTCAGCGGTTTAATGCGTCTATATGAACTTCCCCATCACGTCGAACCGCACTCGGCCTTTTGTTTAAAAAAGCAAGAACTAATTTCACTGCCTTCATATTACACCGATCAGCCATACATTAAAACCACCTTCTTGTTTCTACACACACTGTCCATTTTATCTGCTCCACTTACCATATAGAAGCACTTTGTAGTTCTACAATTACTGACTGTAGTCCATTGGTTTCTCTACATACCTTTGTAGCCTGATTTCACCCTGTTCTTTAATGGTCAGGACCCCCACAGGACAGTGGTGGATGATTCTCAGCACTGCAGTGACAATGACATGGTGGTTGTGTGTTAGTGTGTGTTGTGCTGGTATGAGTGGATCAGACACAGCAGCGTTGCTGTAGTTTTTAAATACCGTGTCCACTCACTGTCCACTCGATTAGACACACCTACCTAGTTGGTCCACCTTGTAGATGTAAAGTCAGAGACGATCGCTCATCTATTGATGCTGTTTGAGTTGGTCATCTTCTAGACCTTCATCAGTGGTCACAGGATGCTGCCCATGAGTTGGCTGGATATTTTTAGTTGGTGGACTATTCTCAGTCCAGCAGTGACAGTGAGGTGTTTAAAAAATCCATCAGCGCTGCTGTGTCTTATCCACTCATACCAGCACAACACACACTAACACACCACCACCATGTCAGTGTCACTGCAGTGCTGAGAATGATTCAGCACTCAAATAATATCTGCTCTGTGGTGGTCCTGACCATTGAAGATGGACTACAGTCAGTAATTGTAGAACTACAGTGCTTCTATATGGTAAGTGGAGCTAATAAAATGGACAGAGTGTAGAAACAGGGAGATGGTCATACTGTTATGCCCGATCGGTGTAGATTTCATTACAAACTGTGGCAAATTATATTGGATGAGGGTTACAAAAATATTGCACTGATTTCTTCTGGGTGTTCTGGTTTCCTCCCAAAACATGCAGAAGGTGGATTGTATATTTCCACTAGGTGTGAGTGAAAGAGTAGCTTATAGAAATTAAGACTAATACTCCTAATTATTATGTTTACGTGCTTCAGGTGTTGTCTTTACTTCCAGGTGTAAGAAAATCATATAAATTGTACTACGCCTCATGTAAATCAGTTTGTAGTTCTTGTTCTCCTGACATTCCATCGGTTTGCTTTGATTGCTTTAAAAGCTTAAGTTGCCTCACAGGCTGTTGGATCTTCAGACAAAGCCGTGTCTCTTGGAGACCTCACTCATTCACTGGCTGTGTCAACTAGATTCTCTCATCTCCTGTCAAGTTCTGTCTGCAGTTCTGTCAGCCTGCGCCTCATAACACCAAAATCGTGCACTAATTGAGGTGACAGGGATCATTCCGTGTTTTAACACTGATTTTGAGCTCAAGGGATTCAGTTTTGCAGATGTTTCACTTTTAATGTAGCCTAGTGGTTAAGGTTCTGGACTAGTAATCAAAAGGCCACTCGGCCGAGCCCCACCACTGCCAGGTTGCTGCTGTTGGGCCCTTGAGCATAGACTGGTCCAGTTTTCTGCTGGTGTAGGAGACTAGCACACTTTTTTATCTCTTTCTGGGAACTCGCTCAGGGTCTCAGGACTTTCCGGATATCACTCTGGAACCGCCCTGGACGAGCAAGCTGTCGCACAGGAGGCGTGACGGCACTTTTCCAGAGCGGATCCCACGTTTGGATCCACGCTGGGCACGGGCTGTGCCAGGTGGTGGGGTGGGGTTCCGCCTGTGCATCGCCATCCCCAGCTTGAAAGGATGTGTTCAATGACAGAGGAAAATGACCGTTTAGCGTGTGCATGCAGCCCGCTGTTTCTTTCAGATTTTGGATCGTCAGAAATGTGTGTGCTAATTTCATTTAGATGAGCTCCACTGCTACAGCGCCAGGGTTTCTATTGTAACGGTGCTGCAAGCCTTCCCACAAGTCTCTGTGATGCAAACCTTGTCTGGTCGATCAGAGCAGACTGGGGTTTTGTTTTCAGCTAAACCAGTATGATTGGATCCCCAGGGTGTACCAGCTATTTTTTGATCGTAAACTCTAAAAAAAAAAACAATATCTCATAGGGCCTCAGTGAGACACAGGCAAGATTTCTGAGTTAAACTAGACGCCATGATCTGGAGGCACAGTTACTAAACGCTTCACTCAAAAAGCTTCATTTAATTAAGTGTAGCTCAGAGTCTTACAGTCAATTTTTGTAAGGTAAAATGAATTCACATTGTCATATACAGATGGAAGCCAGTAAAAAATGAATAGATTAGTAAACCTGAATAAACAAGTTATTCACAACTGCTTGGATGCATTTTTCCCACAATTTTCCTCCCCAATCTCATCATATCTAATTACCTGATTGCATTACGCTTCCTCTCTACTGATGCTGACCTCCAATCTGACTGAGGAGAGCCGTGACTAACACACACCCCCTCCGACACGTGTACACTAACCGACTGCATCTTTTCATCAATCCAGCATCAATCCAGAGATGTTTACAAGTCACAAAATACGAGTCTGAGTCAAGTCACGAGTCTTTAGACTAGAGTCCGAGTCAAGTCACAAGTCTTTAGGCTAGAGTCCGAGTCAAATCACAAGTCTTTAGGCTAGAGTCCGAGTCAAGTCACAAGTCTGTAGACTAAAGTTTGAGTCAAGTCACAAGTCTTTAGACTAGAGTTTGATTCAAGTCACAAGTCTTTAGGCTAGAGTCCAAGTCAAGTCACAAGTCTTTAGGCTAGAGTCCGAGTCAAGTCACAAGTCTTTAGGCTAGAGTCCGAGTCAAGTCACAAGTCTTTAGACTAGAGTCCGAGTCAAGTCACAAGTCTTTAGGCTAGAGTTTGAGTCAAGTCACAAGTCTTTAGACTAGAGTTTGAGTCAAGTCATGAGTCTTTAGACTAGAGTCCGAGTCAAGTCACAAGTCTTTAGACTAGAGTTTGAGTCAAGTCACAAGTCTTTAGACTAGAGTTTGAGTCAAGTCATGAGTCTTTAGACTAGAGTTTGAGTCAAGTCACAAGTCCTTAGACTAGAGTTTGAGTCAAGTCATGAGTCTTTAGACTAGAGTGCAGGTCAAGTCACAAGTCTTTAGGCTAGAGTCCGAGTCAAGTCACAAGTCTTTAGACTAGAGTTTGAGTGAAATCACAAGTCTTTAGGCTAGAGTCCGAGTCAAGTCACAAGTCTTTAGACTAGAGTTTGAGTGAAATCACAAGTCTTTAGGCTAGAGTGCAAGTCAAGTCACAAGTCTTTAGGCTAGAGTCCGAGTCAAGTCACAAGTCTTTAGACTAGAGTTTGAGTCAAGTCATGAGTCTTTAGACTAGAGTGCAGGTCAAGTCACAAGTCTTTAGGCTAGAGTCCGAGTCAAGTCACAAGTCTTTAGACTAGAGTTTGAGTCAAGTCACGAGTCTTTAGGCTAGAGTGCAAGTCAAGTCACAAGTCTTCAGGCTAGGGTTTGAGTCAAGTCATGAGTCTTTAGACTAGAGTGCAAGTCAAGTCACAAGTCTTTAGGCTAGAGTTTGAGTCAAGTCATGAGTCTTTAGACTAGAGTGCAAGTCAAGTCACAAGTCTTTAGACTAGAGTTTGAGTGAAGTCATGAGTCTTTAGGCTAGAGTGCAAGTCAAGTCACAAGTCTTTAGGCTAGAGTCCGAGTCAAGTCACAAGTCTTTAGACTAGAGTTTGAGTCAAGTCATGAGTCTTTAGGCTAGAGTGCAAGTCAAGTCACAAGTCTTCAGGCTAGAGTTTGAGTCAAGTCATGAGTCTTTAGACTAGAGTGCAAGTCAAGTCACAAGTCTTTAGGCTAGAGTTTGAGTCAAGTCATGAGTCTTTAGACTAGAGTGCAGGTCAAGTCACAAGTCTTTAGGCTAGAGTCCGAGTCAAGTCACAAGTCTTTAGACTAGAGTTTGAGTCAAGTCACGAGTCTTTAGGCTAGAGTGCAAGTCAAGTCACAAGTCTTTAGGCTAGAGTTTGAGTCAAGTCACGAGTCTTCAGACTAGAGTTTGAGTCAAGTCATGAGTCTTTAGACTAGAGTGCAAGTCAAGTCACAAGTCTTTAGACTAGAGTTTGAGTGAAGTCACGAGTCTTTAGGCTAGAGTGCAAGTCAAGTCACAAGTCTTTAGGCTAGAGTCCGAGTCAAGTCACAAGTCTTTAGACTAGAGTTTGAGTCAAGTCATGAGTCTTTAGGCTAGAGTGCAAGTCAAGTCACAAGTCTTTAGGCTAGAGTCCGAGTCAAGTCACAAGTCAAAAGAGACTCTTTAGGCAAGAGTCTTACAAATAATATATAAGTTCAGATAAACAACAATAACAGATTAGCAACTGTATTTTGCCGTTTTACTTAGTGCCTTTACTTTCCTAGTCATTGTGCAAATGAATGTAATTTCCATAACAAGAAGGCACCAGTTAAAAGTTTAAACTGATACGTTTTGTTTTCACTGTAAAACAAAAGCGCGCGATAAATCACAGCACAGCGGCCAAAATCCAAAACACAGCAAAAATAATCATAACCACTGCTTACCTTAGCTTATGTTCTTCCAGATGCTATTAAATGTATAGCCATGTGTCCCATTAGGAATATAATCCATTATTTTGTAAATGTGCTTATAATTAAAAACCTCCAAACTTTTCCCGGTTGTGAAGTAAAACACGAACTCGTTAGAAAGCCAATCAAGCGTTTCATTGACACATCATCTGTGTGACGCAAACTGAATAAATGCAAATAACAGCATTTCTTACTAACAATTAAAATCAGAAGGTCTGATTGGTTCAGAAAGCGGTCTTTCAACCATGAGCGCCAATTCTGTAGGAGCGTTCCATTCACCCCAGTTGTTCCTGTGAAGTGCACAACATAGGGTATTTCACCATTTTAAGTGAGATTCCAATACAAAGGTAACAAAAATGTTTTCACATGTAACTAATGTTAACACATGCTGACGCTAGGGACTCTTGTTGTTTACGAGTAATTTTTTTGCGAGTCATGAGTCGAGTCTGAAGTCGCTGTGTGTCGCAGACTCGAGTCCCCATCTCTGCATCAATCAGCCAGCAGAGGTCGTATTTGCATCGGTTATGAGGAATCCCCATCCGGCTCCCACACTTTATGAACAACAGCCAATCGTTGTCTGTGTAGGCGCTCTGCCAGAGCTGCGATTCGAACAGGCGAGTTCAGCTCTGGTGTGCTAGCGTGTTTTACCGCCGTGCCACCTGAGTGCCCGGTTTAGCAGTCTTAATGTGCTAGCCCAGTGCCATCCCAGACCCAAGGTTACGGCTGTGTTCACATAGACAATCTTGACTTACATGCCATGCTGCCGTGTTTGTGGGCGGAGCTTGTTTTCTTTATGTATGAAATCACATTTTACTCTAATGGTATTAAAAATAGTAACAACGGGCACTCACATGGGTGTGAAAAGGGGGTTTCAGGCATCGCCACATCATTGTTATTAAAAGTAATGGTATAATGTAAGTGCAGCCATGCCACTGGCCTGGTCAAGCGCTCAAAAGACTCAATCAGTAAAACTGATGCATTTCCAGCTTTCGATCAATGAGCAACATGATGGCTATTTTGTAGATTCATGGTAAATGTACTCTGAGCATCTTCTCTCTCTGAACCCGCTCCCTCTTTATTGATGCAATATTCACCTTTGTTGATGTGATGAAATGAAATGACATTCCCGTCCAGCATGTGATTGCTGATCTTGTTTCTCATAACGAACAAGCATCCTGACATTCAGATCCAGCACCGAGCACAGAACGTCATTATTCTTCTATCAGAGAATTCTTTTCTGAAGCGGAGAAATGGAGGTACGGATAAGATGAAAGGCGATATGTAATGATGTCTCACTCACCCTGAAATGCTTTGCGACTTTAATAATTATAGAAACTGAGACGGTCTTGTTTCACTAAAACTTAATAATTAGTTTGGAAAGAAGTGAGACTTTCTTATTGTGTTTTGTTGTGTAGTTCAGTGTAGTTTTCTAAAAGTGTTTCAAAGTAAAGAATGCCTCAGGGATCTTTTTACATTATTAAAACGATACACACACACACACACACATTCACCGATCAGCCATAACATTAAAACCACCTCCTTGTTTCTACACTCACTGTCCATTTCATTAGCTTCACTTAACATATAGAAGCAATTTGTAGTTCTACAATTACTGACTGTAGTCCATCTATTTCTCTACATACTTGTTTATCCTGCTTTTACCCTGTTCGTCAATGGAGCACCACAGAGCAGGTATTATTTAAGTGGTGGATCATTCTCAGCACTGCAGTGACACTGACATGGTGGTGGTGTGTTAGTGTGTGTTGTCATGTTATGAGTGGATCAGACACAGCAGCGCTGCTGGAGTTTTAAAATACCGTGTCCACTCACTGTCCACTCTATAAAACACTCCTACCAAGTTGGTCCACCTTGTAAAATCAGATGTAAAATAAGAGACGATCGCTCATCTATTGCTGCTGTTTGAGTTGGTCATCTTCTAGACCTTCATCAGTGGTCACAGGACGCTGCCCACGGGGCACTGTTGGCTGGACATTTTTGGTTGGTGGACTATTCTCAGTTCAGCAGTGACAGTGAGAAGTTTAAACTCCATCAGCATTGATGTGTCTTATCCACTCATACCAGCACAACACACACTAACACACCACCACCATGTCAGTGTCACTGCAGTGCTGAGAATGATCCACCACCCAAATAATACCTGCTCTGTGGTGGTCCTGACTATTAAAGAACAGCATGAAAGGGGGTTAACAAAGCATGCAGAGAAACAGATGAACTACAGTCAGTAATTGTGGAACTGCAAAGTTCTTTTATATGGTAAGTGAAGCCGATAAACAGTGAGTGTAGAAACAAGAAGGTTGTTATATGCACACACACACACACACACACACACACTCATAGTGCACCCATTCTAACTCCTGTCTACCACCGAAAGCACCTACAGTGGGCATGCAGACATCCAAACTGGACATCAGAGGAATGGAGGAAGGTTGACTAGACCAGAGGTCCCCAACCTTTTTTGCACCATGGACCAGTTTCATATAAGATAGAATTTCACGGACCGGTGGGGGCGGGAGGATTTAAAATCAAATTATATGACAAGCATTATAAAAAAAACACAAAGTGCATAACAATACTACTCACCAGTGATGGAAAATCAGTGGGGACTCGGAGCTTATTTCACTGCTCCCACCTAGGGGTGAGAGTTTCTTACATTTACTTTGACTTTTATTTGATTGCAGACAGGATGAACCTGAGATATTTCATGTTTTGTCTGCTCAGCTTCATTTCATTTATTAATATACCTCCATTCCTGGGCAGGCCAGTCCAGTACCCGCGGTTCTTAATGCAGTGCCATCTGAGGGTTTGAAAATCACGGGCATTTAGCTTAAGCTTGCTCCCTTGGCGGTTTTGCACTAAAATTCCTCCCGATTCCTTGCATTGTTTAATGATATTATGCACTGTAGAGGGAGAAATATGCTAATCCCACCCAGTCTTTCTTTGAGGTACATTGTTTTTAAACATTTCAATCATTTTCTCACACATTTGTTGACAAACTGGAGATCCTCTGATCATCTTTGCTTATCAAAGACTCAGCCTTTCCTGGACGCTGCTTTTGTACCAAACCATGATTACAATCACCTGTTAACATCACCTGTTTGGAATCACATCATTATTTAGTTTTTTTCACCTCATTTTTAGTGTTGCAGGCCTTAAATGCAGGAATGGAGGTATATTAACAAATGATATGAAGTTGAGCAGACAAAACATGAAATATCTTGTGTTCAAACTGTCTGCAATCAAATAAAAGTCAAAGTAAATGTAAGGAACACTGCATTTTTATTTAATTTGCATTTTCCATACTGTTCCAACTTTTTCTGATTTGGGGTTGTATTAAAATCATGTAGTAAACTGTGCAATTACTGTGCACCTGCCTTTTTTTTTTTTCTCAAATACGTCCAGTCCACAGTTTAAATATTCTCACTCTAACTTTAGGCATTAACTTTTATCATTACACAAGTAAGTCTGCAGGCACTGATGAAGGCATCGTAAGTGGTGAATGGGGCTGAGTGAGCAGATGAGTGCTGTAAAGAGTCAGTCATTAGTTTTTGTGAACACAGCTGGTCTCATATTTAAAGGATCGAGAGAATGGAGCGGATGAGAAGAACAAATGCTTTTACAAGGCGGGCAGATGCTTGTTGTTAAGAGCATCCCTTTCCGAAAGCGAGCATCCTCATCCTGAGGACTTGATGATTGCATCCGAACCGCTGCAGGTGTGAACGATAATCGCTTTCCACCGTGCACTTATTGTGTTCGCTAATCATGACTCATTCACTGCTAATTTTTTGCTTTCTCTAATGGGATGTGGGAGGGCAGGCGTTTCTAAATGAGCAATCGGCCCCTAAAGGTTCTCGTTTCGAATCGACGCATGAAAAACCTTTCGTCTGGGCTTCTTGTGGCAATCTGTCTGTATTTATTGGTGACTTGCTGTGCTGTTCTGCTTATTAGCTCTGCTTATTACGCCTCCCTTAAATCACACCCGATCGCATTATGTTTCAAAGCCAGCACATCTCATTTGCAACAGAGGATTTTCCTGTAAAATCCACTAAATGCTGGGGAAACGTGAACGGCGTTCCAAAATATCAAAGCAAATGAATGAGAAATGTAATAAAATGGGAAGCTTATATCACGTTATGGGGAAGGTATCAAATAATAGGCTCCAGAAAACAGAGACCCGAAATATTATAAATTGCTTCACTTTAGCAGCAGATTATTTTATAAAGCATGGGTGCATCTTCAATCCTGAAGTGTCTGAAAGCAACAGTGAGGTGATTTATTGGCTCAACCACACCTGATTTAACTCGTAAATTAATTACCAGGTTAAGTAGGTGTGAAAAGGAAAGGAAATCAGAGCATCTGTGCTGGATCACGACCCCTGATGTGCACACCTGATATAAAGGGCAAGACACCAAATTCTAAAATAAGACACATAACAAAATAACGCATTATTGCGAGGTTGTTAGATAATGCGTTAGCCCACCACCCTGGAGTCCTGAGTTTGAGTCTTAGCAGTGCCAACAGCCTGGTCAGGTGCCTAACAGAAACCAGTTGGTCATGTCTAGGAATTAAAGGCCAGATATGGTAAAGCTTTATTTAATGTTTAGTATGTAGTAGGATGCATAAGAACTTGTAATACTATAAATAAATTAGCATAGTGCATCATTGGTAAGTCCATACATAAAGGACCCAATCTAGTGGTATCCAAATACTTGATTGCATTACGCTTCCTCTTTACTGATGTTGACCTCCACTCTGACTGAGGAGAGCCATGACTAACACATGCCCTCTCCGACACTTCTGCTGTGGCCAACTGTATTTTCACAGTTCATATGTATAAATATAAATATACTATCAATTTTAATACTATAAATATACTATAGATTGTAATACTATAAATGCTACAAATATACTATATATTGTAATACTATAAAGGCTATAAATATAATATAAATTGTAATACTATAAAGACTATAAATATACTATAAATTGTAATACTATAAATACTATAAATATACTATAGATTATATTACTATAAATGCTTTGAATATTCTATAAATTGTAATATTATAAAGACTATAAATATACTATAAATTGTAATACTATAAATACTACAAACATACTATAAATTGTAAAACTATAAAGACTATAAATATACTATAAATTGTAATACTATAAATACTATAAATATACTATAGATTGTATTACTATAAATGCTATAAATATACTATAAATTGTAATACTATAAATACTATAAATATACTATAGATTGTATTACTATAAATGCTATGAATATACTATAAATTGTAATATTATAAAGACTATAAATATACTATAAATTGTAATACTATAAATACTGTAAATATACTATAGATTGTATTACTATAAATGCTATAAATATACTATAAATTGTAATACTATAAATACTATAAATATACTATAGATTGTATTACTATAAATGCTATGAATATACTATAAATTGTAATATTATAAAGACTATAAATATACTATAAATTGTAATACTATAAATACTGTAAATATACTATAAATTGTAATACTATAAATATACTTTAGATTGTAATACTGTACTATAAATACTACAAACATACTATAAATTGTAAAACTATAAAGAATATAAATATACTATAAATTGTAATACTATAAAGATTATTATTATACTATAAATTGTAAAACTTTAAAGACTATAAATATACTATAAATTGTAATACTATAAATACTGTAAACATACTATAAATACTATAAATATACTATAAATTGAAATTCTATAAATACTAAAAATATACTATAAATACACTGTGAATATACTATAAATTGTAAAACTATAAAGACTATAAATATACTATAAATTGTAATACTATAAATACTGTAAATATACTATTAATACTATAAATATACTATAAATTATAATTCTATAAATACTATAAATATACTATGAATTGTAATTCTATAAATACTACAAATATACTATGAATTGTAATTCTATAAATACTATAAATATACTATGAATTGTAATACTACAAATATACTATAAATATACTATAAATTGTAATACTACAAATATGCTATAAATTGTAATACTACAAATATACTATAGATTGTAATACTATAAATACTATAAATATACTATAAATTGTAAAACTATAAAGACTATAAATATACTATAAATTGTAATACTATAAATACTTAAAAAATACTATTAATACTATAAATATACTATAAATTATAATTCTATAAATACTATAAATATACTATGAATTGTAATTCTATAAATACTACAAATATACTATAGATTGTAATACTATAAATATACTATAAATTGTAATACTACAAATATGCTATAAATTGTAATACTACAAATATACTATAGATTGTAATACTATAAATACTATAAATATACTATACATTTTAATACTCCAAATTAACTATAGACTGTAATACTTTAAATACTGTAAATATACTATAAATTGTAATACTACAAATTAACTATAGATTGTAATACTATAAATATACTATAAATTGTCATTTATAGTACAAATATATTACAAATTTTAATACTACAAATATACTATAGGTTGTAATACTATAAATACTATAAATATACTATAAATTTTAATACTACAAAAATACTATAGATTGTAATACTATAAATACTGTAAATATACTATAGATTTTAATACTACAAATTAACTATAGATTGTAATACTATAAATACTGTAAATATACTATAAATTTTAATACTATAAATATAATATAAATATATACTTTAAATATACTATAAATTGTAATACTACAAATAAATCAGCATAGTGCATTATGGGTAAGTCTGTACATAAAGAGCCTAATACAGAGATCATATTTTTACAGAAAGACAGTATATATACATGTAATTACATGCTGAGCAAAATGTTTTACATTATCACATTACTGTCAGGCTCAGGTAGCGCAGCGGTTTATCATGCTAGCCCACCACCAGTGAGATCTGGATTTGAATCTCAGTGGTGCTGTTTGCCAGTCAGGCGGGGACACATACATGATTGGCGATGTGTTTGGAGGTCGAAGCCCAGAGATGGATTGGCACCCTGTCCAGAGCATTCCTGCCCAGTGTTTCTTGATAGAACCAGAGCTGACATGACTAACTAGGATAAGTGGTTGATGAAAATGAAATGAACTGAATTAGCAGATTTGTTTCAGTAAAAAATATTAGTAAATAATAATAATACAATTATGAAAAAATGGTAAAAGCTGCCAGATATATACAAACAGTGTGACCCAGATATTCTGCTAGCACACCAGCGTTGGGATTCTGAACCCCCCCGAATCTCAGGTCGGCTGGGCGGCCCCTAGCTGGCCCAAGTGGCAGTCAGAATTGCGCACTAAAATCCACTGTGTGTAAAAAGACCGGACTTAAAAGGGGGCGGGGTCTTCGACGCTGTGTAAGGACCCTGGTTGGTAGCTCAAGATGCCTGTACAGAGGTGGAGGAATGCGGGGGATGGTGAAATAATAAATCATTAAAATCAAACAAATGCTAACATTAGCTCATTTCTGTTGACTTTAGATGATGTCACTGGACTGATTAACAAAGAATCAGAATTGAAGCTCAGCCCTTTCACCAGCAGACCAGACTCCTCCAGCGAGGTCCACCAGACCACCACACCCGTTCTACCAAGCTTTCTCAACCACCAACCCAACCTAAACCTAAACGGTTTTGTCCTCCATGAGGCACTGCTCACCAAGAACTTCCAGCAAGACCAGCAATTCTTCAAAGATGGTGCTGATACAAGGGCTCAACCAACCTCCCCGGGTCCAACGTCCTACCCAAAACCGACTCACATGTTTCCTCATGCTGAAGCACCAGCTTTCTCTGACATCGCAAGTAGAGTCACAACCACAACCAGTCCTACCCCTCCTGGGAAGCTGGAGTCTGCAGGACGAAGGAGGCCGAGCAAGGAAAGAGGGGAGGTGTCGACTCGGGTGGTGAACAGCAATCAGTCAAGAAATGGAGTGAGATCTGAGACAGATAACACCTCATCATTGGCTCCATGGGAGACTTTCTCAAAGAAAGAAAATCGTCCGGCAGGGAAGAGCATTGTAGGTAATCCTGAGCTGGATGGAGAAATGACCATCACAAGCACCATCCATACAACAACTGTTATCAGCACCATGAAAGAACAAGGTACTTTCATTTGATCATTTTTCAAAACGCTACCAACAGGGCACATGTCAAACATGTGTTTAAAGTTTGGTTTCTTCACCAGAATGTGTTTAGCTAACATGCTAACAGTAGTGTGTGTGTGTGTGTGTGTGTGTGTGTGTGTGTTTGTGTTAGATTTGAATACTGTTGCTTTGCACTTGTACATTCATCTGAAAGCCCCATCCTGCTTTAAAAAATCTTCATGCAGACCTACATGTGTACAACCCCAAATCAGAAAAAGTTGGGACAGTATGGAAAATGCAAATAAAATAAAAATGCAGTGTTCCTTACATTTACTTTGACTTTTATTTGATTGCAGACAGTTTAAACACAAGATATTTCATGTTTTGACTGCGTAACTTCATTTTATTTGTTAATATACCTCCATTCCTGCATTTCAGGTCTGCAACACATTCCAAAAAAAGTTGGGATTGGGGCAATTTAGGGCTAGTAATGAGGAGAAAAACTAAATAATGACATGATTCCAAACAGGTGATTGTAATCATGGTTTGGTACAAAAGCAGCATCCAGGAAAGGCTGAGTCTTTGATGAGCAAAGATGATCAGACGATCTCCAGTTTGTCAACAAATGTGTGAGAAAATTGTTGAAATGTATAAAAACAATGTACCTCAAAGAAAGATTGGAAGGGATTTGCATATTTCTCCCTCTACAGTGCATAATATCATTAAACCATTCAAGGAATCTGGAGGAATTTCAGTGCATAAAGGCCAAGCGTGCAAGCTTAAGATGAACGCCCGTGATCTTTGTTTGCAGTGTGGTGAAAAGGAATGGCAACATTACAAAGTGGTAAATGATTTACTGTCCCAACATTTTTTGGAATGTGTTGCAGGCCTGAAATGCAGGAATGGATGTTTATTAATAAATGAAATGAAGTTGAGCAGATAAAACATGAAATATCTCAGGTTCATCCTGACTGCAATCAAATAAAAGTCAAAGTAAATGTAAGGAACACTGTGTTTTTTATTATTTGCATTTTCCAAACTGTCCCAAATCTTTCTGATTTGGGGTTGTGAATCCACCCCTTAGCAGAAACACCTGAATACAATTATTAGAAGCAGTGTGAGCATACTTTTGGCCTTTTTAAATTTGAAAGGATTAAAAATAATCCTGTCATGACCTTAAAACCAGTAGAAGTTAGTTTCCTTTGCCAAGTGGCTGAGCTTTATATCCACAGTAGGATAAGGAGAGCAACTGCTTCTGCAAATCAAAGGATCCAGTTGAAAGATTTGGACCAATGACAAGGATGTCCCTAGGTTGTCTCCTGCTGGAGCTGTTTCAGCTGTTTCAGACCAAAGACAGACCTAGAATCTGCTGGAGAAACCATCTCAAAGCTGTGTTGGTAAATAGAATCTGTGGTAGGAAATGTAGAAGTCTACAAACGCTTCCAGAAGCTTCCAGGTCTAACAGAAAAGTGTTTGCTCTATTGTCCAGAGTTTGCGAGTTTGACCCCCAACAACACCACAAGCTATTCAAGATCTTCATCATTACCGGAAGCTAATTGGCCCTGCCCTTTGGGTCCCATTAGGAGGATCATCTGCTTTTTTTTTTCCTTATGTAAAGCACTTTGAATTGCCACTGTGTATGACAGGTGCTATACAAATAAACTTGCCTTGCCTTGCCTTGCCTTTTAGCTTGGTGCCAGAATGCTCTTGTGTATGAACAGAAACAGTTAAGACTTCTTCCAAGCATGCTGGCTTTTTCTAATGACATCTTATGATGAGGTTGTGGTTGCCATCACCACATTCATTCTTAGAAAAAGTACATGCTAGCCTTACACTTCCAAATTGATGGCTCACAAAGAAAAGCAGGTTAACTCGTAGGAATTGAAGACAACCGAACATTGGATAAAAGGGGGTTAAATATTTTCAGTTCACTCTAAGGCAGGGGTGTCAAAATTAAGGCCAAATCCGGCCCGCCACGTCATTTTATGTGGCCCACGAGAGCTTAAAAGACGTATGATTGTTGTGATGGTTCGAGTAGTTACAGAGACGTACTTATAATGTAATGGGACACCTGCGCCTTTAAGCGGCAACCATTGATATCATAGTCATTGTAACTTTAGCTTTGCTAAGAAGCCATGCCACTTTTACGTTTTAGCGGCAAATGAACGCGGGGTAACGTCAGTAGTGTAAAAAATAATAAAAAGACGTTAATTCTCTTGCAATCCAATACAGAATCATCGTCTGTTAGTAGTAGACATTTACAGTGCCTTGCAAAAGTATTCAGCCCCCTTGAACTTTTCAACCTTTTGCCACATTTCAGGCTTTAAACATAAAGATATGAAATTGTAATTTTTTGTGAAGAATCAATAACAAGTGCGACACAATTGTGAAGTGGAACGAAATGTATTGGATATTTTAAACTTTTTTTAGAAATAAAAACCTGAAAACTGGGGCGTGCAATATTATTCAGCCCCTTTACTTTCAGTGCAGCAAACTCACTCCAGAAGTTCAGTGAGGATCTCTGAATGATCCAATGTTGACCTAAATGACTGATGGTGATAAATAGAATCCACCTGTGTGTAATCAAGTCTCCGTATAAATGCACCTGCTCTGTGATAGTCTCAGAGTTCTGTTTAAAGCGCAGAGAGCATCATGAAGACCAAGGAACACACCAGGCAGGTCCGAGATACTGTTGTGGAGAAGTTTAAAGCCAGATTTGGATACAAAAAGATTTCCCAAGCTTTAAACATCTCAAGGAGCACTGTGCAAGTGATCATATTGAAATGGAAGGAGTATCAGACTACTGCAAATCTACCAAGACCCGGCCGTCCCTCTAAACTTTCAGCTCAAACAAGGAGAAGACTGATCAGAGATGCAGCCAAGAGGCCCATGATCACTCTGAATGAACTGCAGAGATCTACAGCTGAGGTGGGAGACTCTGTCCATAGGACAACAATCAGTCGTACACTGCACAAATCTGGTCTTTATGGAAGAGTGGCAAGAAGAAAGCCATTTCTCAAAGATATCTATAAAAAGTCACCTGGGAGACACACCAAGCATGTGGAAGAAGGTGCTCTGGTCAGATGAAACCAAAATCGAACTTTTTGGCCACAACGCAAAACGTTATGTTTGGCATAAAAGCAACACAGCTCATCACCCTGAACACACCATCCCCACTGTCAAACATGGTGGTGGCAGCATCATGGTTTGGGCCTGCTTTTCTTCAGCAGGGACAGGGAAGATGGTTAAAATTGGTGGGAAGATGGATGGAGCCAAATACAGGACCATTCTGGAAGAAAACCTGTTGCAGTCTGCAAAAGACCTGAGACTGGGACGGTGATTTATCTTCCAACAAGACAATGATCCAAAACATAAAGCAAAATCTACAATGGAATGGTTCACAAATAAACGTATCCAGGTGTTAGAATGGCCAAGTCAAAGTCCAGACCTGAATCCCATCGAGAATCTGTGGAAAGAGCTGAAAACTGCTGTTCACAAACGCTCTCCATCCAACCTCACTGAGCTCGAACTGTTTTGCAAGGAAGAATGGGAAAAAATTTCAGTATCTCGATGTGCAAAACTAATAGAGACATACCCCAAGCGACTTGCAGCTGTAATCGCAGCAAAAGGTGGCGCTACAAAGTATTAACGCAAGGGGGCTGAATAATATTGCACGCCCCACTTTTCAGTTTTTTATTGCTAAAAAAAGTTTAAAATATCCAATAAATTTTGTTCCACTTCACGATTGTGTCCCGCTTGTTGTTGATTCTTCACAAAAAATTACAATTTCATATCTTTATGTTTAAAGCCTGAAATGTGGCAAAAGGTTGAAAAGTTCAAGGGGGCTGAATACTTTTGCAAGGCACTGTATATTCTCAGTTGTTTGTAAATGTTTAGCGAGTATGTTACAGCGTTTCAGTTACGAATTTATTTATTACCGTTACTATAGCAATTAGTATTTTTACACGAAATGCTAACTCGTTAGCGCTATTTTACGTTTGGTTAAATTTCATATTGTACTAGATGTAACACTTAACTACAGCTATGTGCATGTACTGTATTAAGTTCTTTATTGTTTGTATTTTGTTTTTTTTCTCCATTCTGATGCACACACTGTACAGTTGGAAGCAAATAAAACCAACATAACTGTATTTTGGAGGGAGCTGTCTGTCTGTCTGTTTGTCTGTCTAGCTAGCTGAGAAAGGGGGAAAACTTGGCGAGGGCAGAACAATTGTCTTAAAATACACTGTAAAATCCTACATAAGCTGCATCTCTCACAGTGCATGCCAATTTTGTGACCTGCAAAGTGACCGCATCCCGCCACTAGATGATGTTGACAAATATTTACA
Organism: Trichomycterus rosablanca; assembly: GCF_030014385.1. Taxonomy (NCBI): domain Eukaryota; kingdom Metazoa; phylum Chordata; class Actinopteri; order Siluriformes; family Trichomycteridae; genus Trichomycterus; species Trichomycterus rosablanca. Next base: position 12,863,399 of record NC_086005.1, read on the forward strand.
AATAATCCCAAAATGTACAAGAAGAGAAGGAAATCAGAAGAAAATGTGGGTAATTTAATGAAAGATGGGAAAGTGAATACAAGTTTGTGCTTCAAGAAGAAAAAACTGGTACGTCTCTTGTGTTATGAGGCCGTGTCTGTGGTAAAGAAGTACAATATAAATGTAGATATACATTATAAATATACAGCATAAATTTGGCATTTTGACACCAAACACAGAATTTAGCCTCCAAGAAGGCAGACTGCAATCACAGCAGGATACGCTACAATCGGCCCATTGAGGGCCACCATAATGCAGATGTGGCCCTCTGAGAAAATGAGTTTGACACCCCTGCTCTAAGGCATCACACTGCTTAAATAATATGCAGAATTAAAAGTGAGCATATTCTAAGACTGGAAATTCCAAGTTTTCCTAAAAACTTTGGTGTGACCTTTAAAGAGCTAAAGTGGCAGCATCCAGTGACAGCGACTTTTGGTTGATTGTCTCAGCTGACCTTTCGCTACATCAAGATGCTTTGTTCATCCCTCGTTGAAGATGGAATAGCCTTCAGTGCTAACGAGGTCCATGAGAGCTCTGACAGAAATATAAAGAGGTCAAGACAGAGACAGATGCTCTGAATGAACCATTTCTACCACTCTATCACTGCATATCTATATATGTAGCTATCACTCCATCCAACCATATAGAGTTACAACAAAACCAAAAGTACATGGGTGTCCCATCTAGTTACTGAGTTTACGTGTTTGAGTGCTAACCGGTTACTAAGATCTACTAGATAAAATTAATTATATGCTACCATCTTTTTGGTTTTTGGGAAAGCCACCCTCCCCCTGTGACTTCAGCGTGACTGTGCCCCTGTGCTCTATTAAGATAAGCTTGATATGGTCTATTAAGTGACCTGCACAGAGCCCGTACTTCAATCTGTTGAACACCTGTGTGATAAATTGAAACATTGATTTCTAGCCAGGCCTTCTCATGCGACATCCAGAGTCTGACCTTACAAATGTTCTTTTGCCTGGATGGGTGAAAATTCCCTAAGGCACATTCCAAAATCCTGTGAAAAGCCTTTTCATTAGAGTGAATCCCAGCATTCAGTGCGGCATAACTTTTCCCACAAATAAATTTAAATATGGCGGATGAATGCGGAGCAACAAGTTCTTTTCTAATGTAAATAGATTCTCATAATTTTTTTTGTTAGCTGACATGCCAGAGGGTTGTAAAGCCTCAGCCCATCGGTTTGAATGAACCAGTCAGTGAATACATATGTGTCAGTGGGGGCATGATTAAGGTAGGGGTTTGCAACAGTGGAGGAAGTTACAGTTATAGAATTGGATATGACTGGATTGGGAGGAAAAGGAAAATATGCAAAAATAAACAAATAGGTCAGATAACTACTGACTTGTTGGTGCAATCAGACTATACCTATTTATACAGGCACACATAAATCACCAGCTGTAGTCAATCTAACGATTGCTGAGGAATTAGGAGACCATGCAACAAAGATTAATCCAATTATAATGTAATCTAACTTCCATATTAAATAAACACAATAAATCTATAAAAGAACATTTATAAAAGCAAAAAAAGCCGTATTCTAATCATTCAGTCACAGAACTGCTGTAGACATGATTAAAATCCTGCCATAATATACAAGTACTTCTGAATTTCTTTTTCAGGTCAGTGCAGCATGAACTTGACAGATGGTGAAGGCTATATTGAGATGCCGTCCAGCTCTGATACATACGACTCCACTGTGGATTGTACCTACTTTGTGACCGTCTATCTCGGATATGGGGTTGAAATTCAGGTCAGTCATTTTTAAAATTGTATTTATTTAGTTTAACAAGTATGACAGGTATCTTTTATTTGGTCTGAAATAAGCCCTGCTTCATTAATTAGTCTTGTTTCCCATAAGGATGTATGGGAAATCTGTTAATACGTTCCATCGTCCTGTGGAACCGCATATATTTCAGGCTAATATAAAATAATGGGGATGTTTTTGACACTTATACACTGAAAATAACACAAATATAATATAAAAAACACTGAAATACAATTAAAAAACAGTTAAAAATCAATAAAAAATACAATAAAATCATCTTTACTTATCTTTACTTTTTTATAGTTTTCTTATGCTTCTTAATTGTGTAAAACAGGAGGAACATCCAGGTAAACACAGATACATGTGAAGCTTTCAGAGTGAATCTGACAGTTATTCCACACAAATGCAGATTCGTCTCATATTCGCACTTTGATGACGTTTAACTGCTCCGCTCAAGCGAAGCGCTGAACAAAGTGGCTGTTCATTGTAAATTTGAAATTAAGTAAATAAATAGTTTTTAAAAAGCTGAACACGTTGAGTTTAAGGTAAATGTCGAGTTTAAGGGTATAAATTTCTCGACGAAGGACGTCAACTTTCAAGGGACATCGAGTTACAAGGTACCGTTGTATTATTTATTTATTTTTTTAACTACTACTACTAAGTGTCCTTAAGCCATAGTGAAAAATGTAGCGATGTGCGTTGGGAAGATATCTAATGTCAGACATCAGGTGTAGTAATTATCCCATCTACAGCATCTACACAGTTCGAATCCTACATGTCACAGTCAACATTTTCCACATTAATATGACACAAGGATTTGACTTTTAACACGGAATAATTTAAAATAATAATGTGCCATTATTTTCATTCTGTTCGGCTTTTAACTTTCAATTTATTTAACTTTCCTGGTGAAATATAGGGTCAAGTTCGCCTGGAAATACTGGCATAAAATAAAGGCAGGAATACACCCCAGACAGGGCACCAGTCGATCGTGGGGCTTCGGCCACCTGGCTCCTGCTACAAAATCACCACCTTATAGGTTGGCAGGCGCCCAGGTGGCGCAGCGGGATAAGCACACTGGCTCTGGGATTCAGAACTCCCTGAGATCAAAGCTCAGCTCTGCTACCGATAGTGGGCATAAATGGCAGTGCAGCAGCAGATTAAAATTGTCCATTAAAGTTCACAGGAGGGGAAAAGACTGGATTGAAAGTGGGTGGGGTCTTCGATGCTGTGTGAGGACCCTGGTTAGTAGCCCGGGGTGCCTGTACAGAAAGTGGAGGAGCACTGAGATCAGTGCGTGGCTCTCCGCGTGGGAATACTGGCCTCACGGGCGAAATTTACCAAATGTGTGGGCGAAGAAGAAGGCAGGCAAAAATACCCTCCTCGGATACGACCGGAGTCTCCAGCAGCGGAAGACGACTTGACTAAGCTAAATTGGGAGAAAAAGGGGAGAAAGTGCATAAAGAAAATAGCAAAAATAATAAACGTTGGCAGCACAGACAGGGGTCATTCACTGCCATGCAGCCTTCAAAACCATAGTTGCTTGATTGGTGACGTAGTCACTCATGTTCTATCAGCGTTTAATTTAAGACAGACAGTTTGTGTTTGGTGGTTCAGCCACATGATCAGCCATAACATTAAAACCACCTTCTTGTTTCCGCATTCACTGTCCATTTTATCAGCTCCACTTACCATATAGAAGCACTTTGTAGTTCTACAATTACTGACTGTAGTCCATCTATTTCTCTACATACTTTTTAGCCTGCTTTCACCCTGTTCTTCAATGGACCCCCACAGGACCACTACAGAGCAGGTATTATTTAGGTGGTGGATCGTTCTCAGCACTGCAGTGACACTGACATGGTGGTGGTGTGTTAGTGTGAGTTGAGCTGGATCAGACACAGCAGTGCTGCTGGAGTTTTTAAATACCGTGTCCACTCACTGTCCACCCTATTAGACACTCCTACCTAGCTGGTCCACCTTGAAGATGTAAAGTCAGAGACGATCACTCATCTATTGCTGCTGTTTGAGTTGGTCATCTTCAAGACCTTCATCAGGACGCTGCCCAAGGGGCGCTGTTGGCTGGATCAATTTTTGGTTGGTGGACTATTCTCAGTCCAGCAGTGACAGTGAGGTGTTTAAAAACTCTACTCATACCAGCACAACACACACTAACACACCACCACCATGTATGTCACTGCAGTGCTGAGAATGATCCACCACATAAATAATACCTGCTCTGTAGTGGTCCTGTGGGGGTCCTGACCATTGAAGACCAGGGTGAAAGGGGGCAAACAAAGCATGCAGAGAAACAGATGGACTACATTCAGTAATTGTAGAACTATGAAGTGCTTCTATATGGTAAGTGGAGCTGATAAAATGGACAGAGTGTAAAAACAAGGAGGTGGTTTTATTGTTATGGCTGATGAATCTTGTGTAACCAGTAGCTACCTGTCCTGTCATGAATGTAACCAAAGTGTAAAACATGACGTTAAAATCCTAATAAATAAATAACCGTTCTCAAATCAACTCGAATCATCGGCTGACTGTTTTGTTAAACGCCTAGTGCTCACACCAGACTATTTCTTTTCTAAAAACAATAAGCTATCAAACTTAAATTTGATGTTATTTCCAAAGTTTTCACACAGTAAACACGCTGCTTGATTGGTCCGCTTGTCGGTTAATGAGCAGATGCTACCCTGTTTAAACAACGAATACCCGAGGAAAACTCTGTGCCCCTAAAATAATTGGTGTCTTGTTTTGTGAGCAAACACATCTGAGCTTTGAGACTTCTTCATTCTGGGCCTTAACAAACAAAAGAAAATCAGCATTTTCCTTCAAAAGGTTTTAAAAACGTCTGACTTCATTATTCCGGAGCGGAGGAGAGAAACCCATCATCCCACAAAGCCGCGGTGCACGGCTCAGAGGAAATGGAAATGCTGCGATCTTTTGATGGAAGCCGTTGTGGGTTTTATGCAATCATGTGGAACTTGTTATCTCTCTTGTTGAGAGCCCGACCGCAGTCGATACGATACTATTGAGCAGCAGCGGTGGAACAAGCGCCCAGGCTTGTAATTTTGGATATATCAGTTGCGACGGCTGCAGATAGGATTTAAATCCCGTTGTGAGGCGAGAGAGAGAGGTACGAGTTTAGGGCACAGACAGATAGAAATTGAGTCATCGTGCTGGAGAAGAAAGACTTTTTCTGCCTGTACGGTTTGGATGCTTGTTTTCTTGTACGTGCAGTTCAGTCTACTAGTTAGGCAGACTAGTCGTTTACTAGTTTAAGTAAACTACATTTCATTATCTGGCATCTATTAAACAGTCTGAATAATGTTAAAACAAATATAATATCAGTATGTTAGAGTCTGTCCATGTCAATTACTGACTGTAGTCCACCTGTTTCTCTACATACTGTTTTAGCCTGCTTTCACCCTGTTCTTCAATGGTCAGGACCCCCACAGGACCACCACAGAGCAGTTATTATTTAGGTGGTTGATCATTCTCAGCACTGCAGTGACACTGACATGGTGGTGGTGTGTTAGTGTGTGTTGTGCTGGTATGAGTGGATCAGACACAGCAGCGCTGCTGAAGTTTTAATATACTGTGTCCACTCACTGTCCACACTCCTACCTAGTTGGTCCACCTTGTAGATGTAAAGTCAGAGACGATTGCTCAACTATTGCTGCTGTTTGAGTTGTTGTGAGGCGAGAGCGAGAGATACGAGTTTAGGGCACAGACAGATACAAATTGAGTCATCGTGCTGAAGAAGAAAGACTTTTTCTGTCTGTACGGCTTGAATGCTTGTTTTTTTTAGTACATGAAGTTCAGTTCTACTAGTTAGGCAGACTAGTTGTTTACTAGTTTAAGTAAACTACATTTCATTGTCTTAGGTTGCAGATTTTTCAATCTGTCGTCTATTAAACAGTCTGAACAATGTTAAAACAAAACAAGACCAAATGTTTTTTAAGTATGCATAGCGCCTGCCTTTATGGGGTCTATCAGTATGTTAGAGTCTGTCCTTGTCAGTAACTGACTGTAGTCCACCTGTTTCTCTACATACTGTTTTAGCCTGCTTTCACCCTGTTCTTCAATGGCCAGGACCCCCACAGGACCACCACAGAGTAGGTATTATTTGGGTGGTGGATCACTCTCAGCACTGCAGTGACAGTGACATGGTGGTGGTGTGTTAGAGACGATCGCTCATCTATTGCTGCTGTTTGAGTTGTGAGGCGAGAGAGAGAGGTACGAGTTTAGGGCACAGACAGATAGAAATTGAGTCATCGTGCTGAAGAAGAAAGACTTTTTCTGTCTGTACGGCTTGGATGCTTGTTTTTTTTAGTACGTGAAGTTCAGTTCTACTAGTTAGGCAGACTAGTCGTTTACTAGTTTAAGTAAACTACATTTCATTGTCTTATTTTTTGATCTGTCATTTACTAAACAGTCTGGATAATGTTAAAACAAAAACAGACAAAATCCTTTTAAAGTATGCATAGCTCCTCCCTTTGTATGGTCTATCAGTATGTTAGAGTCTGTCCACAGAACAAATCAAATTCAAATAATCATTCAGAACAAATCAGGGCTCTGACAGTAAACATGCTCTGATCTGACGAGGGGTGTATAACCATCTCAAAGGTTAATCTGTCATAAAATAAATAATAAAAAATTAAACTATATCAACATTATGCAGTATTAGGTTGCCCTGTATAAGCTAGAATAACTACTGTGACACAAACTGTCACAGACTAAGCTGCAGAAGCTAATGTTACACCTTGTTAGACCTTGTCTTTGGTTGATCCATAAACAATAAGTACTGTACGTTTAAAGAAGAAGCTCTTACAGTAAAATGTGCAAAGTTACAGAAAGTTTTGTATTCAAATTGGACAGATGTGATATACTTTAAAGTATGGTGGTGGTAGCATCATGTTATGAAGATGCATTACAGAAGCAGACACTGTCTATCTGGCCTTGAATGAATGGTAAGGTAATCATGTGCAGTATTTAAAGACTTACTTGCTAGACTTTGCACTGTTGTACTGTGTCTTTAGTATTAGTGAGCAAAAAAAACACACTAGCACACCAGAGCTGACATTTCAAACTTGGCAGTTCGAAACTTAACTCTGGGCGCCTGCATGAACAACGATTGCTGGGCGCCTGCATGAACATCCATCAGACTGCTGGCTGATTGATGCCGCCTGCACAGACAAGGGTTACTGAGGATCAGGGTGTGTATCTCAGTACACAAAGCTGATCCACATATGAACTCACCTCGTAAAGGTAAAAATATGCAGTTGGTTACTGCACACGTGTCGGAGGAAGCGTGTGTCAGTTTCCGCTCTCCTCAACCAGGGTGGAGATCAACATCAGTAGAGAGGAAGCGTAATGCAATGGGGTAATTGAATACGCTAACGTTGGGAGAAAAAGGGGAAAAAACAGGAAAAGGTGGCGCTCAGGTGGTGCGGTAAAACACTCTAGCACACCAGAGCTGACATTACAAACTTGTCAGTTTGAAACCTAGCTCTGCCATCTGGCAGGCTGGGCGCCTAAATAAACAACGATTGGCTATTGTTCAAGAGGGGTGCCGGACGGAACCTCATCACTGATGCAATTACGACCTCTGCTGGCTGATTGATGGCGCCTGCACAGACGAGAGATAATGAAAACAAAACCGCATTCCTCATTATCTTCCACAGCCAGGCAGGAAGAAGAGACACCATGGGAACACTGGTCCTCCACCAACATCAGCACCAACAGTCACTATGGATACTAACAGTGCATCACTCTCCCAGGACCCAGCATCAATTGCTAAGAAACTCCAGACCCAGCCTGGAACACTGACCTATGCTCAGGTTGTCAGTAGAGGGGCAAATCCTAATGTGTCTGAACTCAGAGACATACAGCAGATTCTCAGTCACATCTGCACACGTCTGATGGGACATGGTCCGTGATGAGGTAGAGATACATACAGGCAATGGACATAGATTGATAATGATGATCAGGGTGTGTCTCTCCGTACACAAAGCTGATCCGCATATGAACTCACCTCGTGCAGGTGAAAAGATGCAGTCGGCATCTGCACAGGTGTCGGAGGGGGCGTGTGTCAGTCTCGGCTCTCCTCAACCAGGGTGGAGAAATGGACCCATCAACTGAATTACGCCCCTCAATCAACAATTAAAAGGCCATGGCACAGATATAAAGAATCTTTTAAAACCTTCAACATCACCAAATCATTTTATTCTCGGTTGAATTTAATGTAGCTTTTGCTAATTGTTGGAAAAAAAACAATTTACACATAAAATATCGTAAGCAGAGTTTTCCAAACAAAGAAGCAGCAGAAAACATTGACATTTCAAGACCTCCATTACATATTTTGACTTCAACCTCATTTGCAATTTCCTTCTGGGTAGAAGATCTCATCCTAGTAAAAATAACAGATTATAAAAAGTTTAACCAAGCTCTCCTTAGGGTAGCCCAATTTCTGACAAATTTGCAAATTGCTGTTGATGATTGCTCGCTTAGTTCTCTGTACTCCCTGAAAAAACTGTCCCAACATTAATTGCACACATTGCTCATTTGCAGGGATGTAAAATTCCCCGAGCAGCCAATTTACGCAGAGTGGCTTTGAAATGTCTGAGCCCGCTCGACTCTGCTCTGGAGAGCTCCGATAAGTCCGTGGTACGAGCGTGTTTGTTTAAGTATGGATGTATTTTCCGTGCCGAGTGCTGACGGGGGTTTGGCATTGTGGGTCGGATTAATGAAGCGCTGCATTGTGAGTGCGTACTCTTGTATCTTCCGCTCTCAGTCCTGTTCACTCGTTGCTGTTGTCCTGGTTTCTCTAGCCCTTTGTCTTTCAGGTTTGCTGCCATGCTTAAGGACTCGGGTTCTGGACTCTCAGCGGGACGCCTTAGAGAACCAAAAAGAAAGAGAAATAAAGGGCGGCTAAGAAGTCATACTGAGATTTATTCCTGTCACTGCATGCTGCAAATGCAAAATCAGTTAGTCTAGGAACCTGCTACAATATGTAGAATCAGTACAATATGTACAATGCCAAATCTGTGTGCCAATGCATGCCCCAGTTCATATGGTCAAACAGGGACTGACAGATTTTAGACAGAAATGTTAACATGGAGTTTGATTTACAACCCCGAATCAGAAAAAGTTGGGACAGGATGGAAAATGCAAATAATAAAAAACACGTCTTAAGATGTGCAACAGTACGGGGTCGTCGCTGTCGCATTTTTCGTTTCAAAATTCTACACACATTCTGTATTGGGGACAGGTCAGGACTGCAGGCAGGCCAGTACCCGTACCCTCTTCTTCCACAGCTATGCCTTTGTAATGTGTGCAGCATGTAAAAAATGCATGGATTTCCTGATAAAGATGACGTCTTAAAGGCAGCACATGTTGCTCTAAGATCTCAGTGTACTTTTCTGCATTAATGCTGCCATCACAGAAGTGTAAATGACCTTTGCCAAGGCCACTGACACATCCCATACCATGACAGACCCTGGCTTTTGGACTTATTGCTGATAACAGTCTGGATGGTCTTTTTTTCTTTTTTGGAATGCTGGAATGCTGATTCATCTGACCACAATACATGTTTCCAATGTGTGATGGTCCATCCTAGATGCCTCCGAGCCCAGAGAAGTCGACGCCACTTCTGGAAATGGTTAACATAAGGCTTCTTTTTTGCACAGTAAAGTTTTAAGTGGCATTTGTGTGTGTAACTCTGTATTGTAGTGCTTGACAAGGGTTTGCCAAAGTAATCCCTCACCCATGTGATTATATCAGCTTTTGTTGGCAGTGGCAGTTCTTGATGCAGTGCCGTCTGAGGGATTGAAGATCACGGGCATTCAGCCTAAGCTTGTGCCACTTAAATTCCTCCTCATTCCTTGAATCATTAAATGATATTATGCACTGTAGAGGGAGAAATATGCAAATCCCTTTCACTCTTTCTTTAAGGTACATTTTCTCACGCATTTGTTGACAAACTGGAGATCCTCTGATCATCTTTGCTCATCAAAGACTCTTTGGTACGCTGCTTTTGTACCAAACCATGATTACAATCACCTGTTGACATCACCTGTTTGGAATCACATAATTATTTAGTTTTTTCACCTAATTTTACACAGTGTTGCAGGCCTGAAATGCAGGACTGGAGGTATATTAATAAATGAAATGAAGCTGAGCAGACAAAACATGAAATATCTCGGGTTCAAACTGTCTGCAATCAAATAAAAGTCAAAGTAAATGTAAGGAACACTGCATTTTTATTTTATTTGCATTTTCCATACTGTCCCAACTTTTTATGATTTGGGGTTGTAAATCTGAATTTGTGTGATTCAACTATAACAGTATTAATGCTGGAGACCAGATCCTACATCTACACAAAACAGTACTTGTTGTAGCGTAGACACTGCAGTATGTTTTGATAGTGGCAGAATACTGATGCAGCAATAAAATCTAACATCTAGACGATATGAGTTGCTCTACTTTATCCCATGTGCTTTAAGAAAACCAATGCCCTTATTTTACTGTAAACATTAACAGATGTCTGGCTGATGTCAGGCTGGCCGAGTCCTCACAGAATTCTATTAATAAATCCTTTAGAATGAACGCAGAACGTGAGTGGACTGCTAACTGTCAAGGCCGTGGTATAGAGACCCCCCAGGCTAGACTGGCCTGGATAAGCTGTGTTTGTAGCAGGTTGTGGACAGTACACGTCATACTGTGGTGTCACGAATTCAAGGCTGCCATCTTCTTGCTGATTAACCAAGTCAGCCTACTTTAATTAGTGATTAGATGTTTACATGTTCATGTGCATACAAAGCTTGAACAACAACAACAATCATAGTAATGAAAAATAATACTACTAATGCTAAGTATGATGTTAAAATAAAGGTACAATAAATAATAGTACTATGATTAGTACTACTGATACATAAAAACAATAATACTTTTATAAGTACTATTACTCTGTGCTCAGGTGGCGCAGCAGTAAAATACGTTAGCACACCAGAGCTGACATTTCAAACTCGTCGGTTCAAAACTCAGCTCTGCCATCCGATACACTGGGCGCTTACATGAACAACGATTGACTGTTTTTCATACAGGTTGGGATCAGGGTGTGACTCTCATACCGAGTCGAGGGATAATGTGTTGATCAGGGTGTGGCTCTCGTACCGAGTCGAGGGATAATGTGTTGATCAGAGTGTGGCTCTCGTACCGAGTCGAGGGATAATGTGTTGATCAGGGTGTGGCTGTCCGTACACAAAGCTGATCCACATATTAACTCACCTTGAGCAGGTGAAAAGATGCAGTCGGCTACTGCACACACGTCGGAGAGAGTCTTGGCTCTCCTCAGTCAGGGTGGAGATTAACATTAGTAGAGAGGAAGCATAATACAATTGGGTAATTGAATACACTAAAGTCACTAGAAAAAGGGGAGAAAATGCATAAAAATAATAATATCAAGTACTATTGCTCATACTGATTAGTAATTTGTGCTAAGGTGGGACCACAGTAAACTACACTAGCCCACAAGTGCTGAGATCTTTCAGCCGGTTGGGTGCTTACACAGACACACAAATGGCTGTGTGTCTGTAAGGGGTGGGACAATGGCTGAACAGGGTTTCAGCAATTCCTCACTGCTGTAATTGCGACCTATACTGGTTGATTGATGGTGCCTGCACAATGAGATGGGGGATAATGGAGATTGGTGCGTGACTCTCCCATATGACCTTGCCTCATGCAGGTGAAAAGAAGTGGTCGATACTGCATGTGTGTGGTGGTTGCACCCTTTTCAGTCAGGAGTTGTGGTTTACAGCAGTAGAGGCAAATTACGATTGGGTAATTGGATATGACTAGATTGGGAGAAAATTGGGGAAAATTGCATTTTAAAAAATGTAATAAAATAGTAATAATATTAAACAGTAATAAATACTAGTACTTAACTTACAGTAATACTAATACTTATGCTAAACCCAGGTCCTCAGGGCCCATGTTGCTGTACCTATACCCAACAAAGTGCTGTTTAAACGCGCAAACACTGAGCCCCGTCAAAACAGTACACAGTGACGTTAATCTGGTTAGAGAAAATATCAAGATCCTTCAGACAGTACTTAATAAAATGAAGACAGAGTGTGAAAATAAATTCACATTGTTTTCAGCAACACAAACAAGAGAAAGAAAATCCAGTCAATACAAGCAGTCAAGCCAGAGCCATTACCGAGTGCTCATGTAGTGTGCCGAGCAAATGAACGCGTAATAAACCACTCAGTCTACTAACACAGCAAGCTACAGCTCAAGTCAAGATCTTCTGGATCAAAATTATAAGTACAGAATTTTCTAATATGTCATTTATCCTTGTGGTAATAATAATAATAAGTTCTTATTAGTAATTATAATTGATCGTAGCTGGTGACATTTAAGTGCCTATACAAATAATGCCAGTTTAATACTCATGGAACAGTGGTTTTATTGCCAGGGACAATAAAAAACCAAACTGTTCAAGGTCAAGCAAGGTTTTATTGTCATTTCAGCTATATACAAGTACATATTGAAACAAAACAACGTTCCTCCAGGACCAGGGTGCAACATAGACCAAAAAAAGTGCAAGACAAGAAAAAACTCTTTGCAATTACTGTCGTCTAGTCAGCTCATTTAGTTCATTCAAGCCAAAAACCAACAACAAACAGTATTGCTGCCGTTGTCAGACAAGTAATATATAAAAAAAGGAAAATATTTGAGAGTTTGTCGATGTGTGTGCTATTTAATTAATTATAAGATACACGTATCATCTAGGTTTGCTGTATACATGATCAGGCATAACATTTTGACCACCTTCCTAATATTGTGTTGGTCCCCCTTTTGCAGCAAAAACAGCCCTGACCTGACGAGGCATGGACTTCACTGGACCCCTGAAGGTGTGCTGTAGTATCTGGCACCAAGATTTTAGCAGCAGATCCTTTAACTCCTGTAAGTTGTGAGGTGGGGCCTCCATGGATCGGACTTGTTTGTTTAGCACATCCCACAGATGCTTGATTGGATTGAGATCTGCGGAATTTAGAGGCCAAGTCAACACCTCAACCTCATTGTTGTGCTCCTCAAACCGTTCCTGAACCATTTTTGCTTTGTAGCAGGGAGCATTATCTTGCTGAAAGAGGCCACAGCCATCAGAGAATACTGTTTCCAGGAAAGGGTGTACATGGTCTGCAACAATTCTTAGTTAGGTGGTATGTGCCAAAGTAACATCCACATGGATGACAATATACACAGTGCAGATAAACAACAGTACAACTAAAATACAAAGACCTACAATAAATACAAGAGACATTTATTTTCTAAAAAGTAATTAAGGGAGACAAGACTAGACACAAGTCTAGTGATGGCCAGTACATGGTACTATGTAAATGATAGGTGAGGTAAACAAACATTTTCTGATATACAGTTAGCAGCGTATGTTTTTTTACAGCAGCAGAGATATAAAGAGAAAGATGCAAAAAAATGCAATATTGTGCAAAGACGCAAGTAATACAGTCACTAAGTAATTGTATGTGTCAGAGTTGTGTGTTGGTTGTGTGTGTTGGTTGTGTGTGTATGGTCATGTGTGTGTGTGCAAGCTTCATATTACCATATACTTAGAGGCTGATATAAGAAAAAAAAACAGTGGCTGGCTTGATGTGGATTGGGTCATGTGCCATGTCCTAGTTTAATTTAAAGTGCATTCGTTTGACATACTATGTAGTACAGTACAGCGGCACCCCTAGAAATTTTTCATAGGGGTGGCCATATGGGGCCACTGAAAATCTTGGGGTGGCACACCATAACGAAAAGCCATACCTACATTTCAGGAAGTCTATTATTGTATTATACAGACTAGTACAACTGACATTTTACTGTACAACAACAATCCTGCACCAGAGAAACAAGACCGCGATTAGCTGCTGCACTCTGTGAGGCAAACTCACCTGCACAGTACACCATTGGTGTACAGCAGCACTGGGCAGGGGAGTTGGGGGGTGGGGGTGGGTGTGATACAGGGATGGCGGTTGGCTGCTTGCACTTTTATTTTTACATGAACTATTGTAAAATATACATTATTGAGTGAAATGAACAGCAACTAATGAAATATATCAGAAAGAAGCATATTATGCATATGCGAATCAATTGTCCAAGGGGTGCCGCTGGTGGGGCCAGCGATTTAAGAAGGGTGGCCGTGCCACCCCCCCCCCCCACCCCCACCCCCCCCCACCCCCCCCCCCTTGACGGCGTTGCTGGTACAGTAGTCTGCGATTTGGAAGTTTACATTTTGCCTCCAGATGGCATAGATGGGCTTATATAGTTGAACTGAGTTTCTGTCCTCCCAGTTAAGTCTTTGTTCCTACCAACTTTTAATCTCATCAGGTAATTGTGTCATTTTCTCAGAGTGAGCTTACAATTACCTACATGTTCCAGACGGGTGTGTAATGTTTACTTCGACTGTACTCTTGACATGTACTGAGAACAGAATAAAAAATGAATAAAAAATGACCACTGCACTTTTTATATTTCCAATCCAATCCAGTTTATATTTCCAATCCAGTCCAATCTTTATGCTCCCTAGCAAATTGAAGCCGTTTTTGCCGGTTAACCTCACTGACAAGTGGTTTTCTCAAGGCTACACAGCTGTTTAGTCCCAATCCCTTGAGTTCCCTTCGCATTGTGCGTGTGGAAATGCTCGTACTTTCACTATTAAACACATCCCTGAGTTCTACTGTAGTTTTTCTACCATTTGATTTCACCAAACGTTTAAGTGATCGCCGATCACGATCATTCAAGCTTTTTTTCCGACCACATTCCTTCCTCGAAGATGATGTTTCCCCACTGTCCTTCCACTTTTTAATAATGCGTTGGACAGTTCTTAACCTGATTTTAGTAGTTTCAGCTTCTCCTTAGATGTTTTTTCTGCTTGATGCATGCCAATAATTTGACCCTTCTGAAACAGATTAACATCTTTTCCACGACCACAGGATGTGTCTTTCCACATGATTGTTTAACAAATGAGAAGCTACTCACTGCATCAATTAGGGTTAAATAACTTGTTGCCAGCTGAAACATAATCACCCATGCAGTAATTATCCAATGGGAGACTCTTATCTATTTGCATAGTTAAATCCAGGTGGTGACCTTTTTTTTGGCCAGGCAGTGTATATTTTTTAGTAGTATTAGTATTTAGTTTTTTCCCTTATTTTCTACCTGTCTTTATTTCTAAAAATCAATCTACAGTCTCCAAAAAGTCATCTGAAAAGTAATCACCCCATTCTGATTGCCTCTACTACTGCATTCTTGTCAAACTTACTTATCTTAGACCATTAAACATTACATAAATAGAAAGCATAATGTTGTAAAGCATAATTGTATTTATTTAAGAAACAAACTCACCCAGCAGGCGTATCACTTTTATGGAAAAGGATTTACCCATTGGCTACTCAATCAACCAAATAAAATATGTAATTGGTGAGCCAATGTTGCTAATCGAGCACAGCCAGGCTTGACTTCAGATGGCATCTTCTTGTTTGCTCTATATCATGCAATTGAAAATCAATACTTGTTTTCAGGTTGAAGCATGAGCAAACACTAAGAAACATCCATGATCATAAAATAACACAGCAGGTGAGGCCTTTAAAGATTAAATCTTAAAGTGGTGTAATATGTTAGTCTGCCAGCGGTGAGTCTCAAGACTGGTTGACTGTACCTGGATGGGGAATCACATCCTTGCCATTTCTATAGCGACTTCTACTGCATTAGCAGCAGATTAATCTGTAAGAATCCATCGCTGGAGCCGCTCAGGTGGCGCAGCGGTAAAGTACGCTAGCGCACAAGAGTTGGGGTTTCGAATACATCGTATCGAATCTCAGCTCTGCCTTTCCGACTGGGCTGGGTGGCAGCATGAACAACGATTGACTGTTGTTCAGGGTTAGAGCGTTAGAAAGTCGGATCATAGGTCCTCATAACTGGTGCGACTGCGGCCCCTGCCGGCTGACTGATGGCGCCTGCACAGGGCTGAGGAATAATGCTGATGGGGGTGTGGCCCTCCATACACAGTGCCTGACAAGTGTATGAACTCGACTCGTGCAGGTGAAAAATGCAGTCTGTACTGACTGTACGTGCCAGGGGCTTTGCTCATACAGTGCCTTGCAAAAGTATTCAGCCCCCTTGAACTTTTCAACCTTTTGCCACATTTCAGGCTTCAAACATAACGATATGAAATTGTAATTTTTTGTGAAGAATCAACAACAAGTGGGACACAATCGTGAAGTAGAACGAAATTTATTGGATATTTTAAACTTTTTTTAGAAATAAAAAACTAAAAAGTGGGGCGTGCAATATTATTCAGCCCCTTTACTTTCAGTGCAGCAAACTCACTCCAGAAGTTCAGTGAGGATCTCTGAATGATCCAATGTTGACCTAAATGACTGATGGTGATAAATAGAATCCACCTGTGTGTAATCAAGTCTCCGTATAAATGCACCTGCTCTGTGATAGTCTCAGAGTTCTGTTTAAAGCGCAGAGAGCATCATGAAGACCAAGGAACACACCAGGCAGGTCCGAGATACTGTTGTGGAGAAGTTTAAAGCCGGATTTGGATACAAAAAGATTTCCCAAGCTTTAAACATCTCAAGGAGCACTGTGCAAGCGATCATATTGAAATGGAAGGAGTATCAGACCACTGCAAATCTACCAAGACCCGGCCGTCCCTCTAAACTTTCAGCTCAAACAAGGAGAAGACTGATCAGAGATGCAGCCAAGAGGCCCATGATCACTCTGAATGAACTGCAGAGATCTACAGCTGAGGTGGGAGACTCTGTCCATAGGACACAATCAGTCGTACACTGCACAAATCTGGCCTTTATGGAAGAGTGGCAAGAAGAAAGCCATTTCTCAAAGATATCTATAAAAAGTCACCTGGGAGACACACCAAACATGTGGAAGAAGGTGCTCTGGTCAGATGAAACCAAAATCGAACTTTTTGGCCACAATGCAAAACGTTATGTTTGGCGTAAAAGCAACACAGCTCATCACCCTGAACACACCATCCCCACTGTCAAACATGGTGGTGGCAGCATCATGGTTTGGGCCTGCTTTTCTTCAGCAGGGACAGGGAAGATGGTTAAAATTGATGGGAAGATGGATGGAGCCAAATACAGGACCATTCTGGAAGAAAACCTGTTGCAGTCTGCAAAAGACCTGAGACTGGGACGGAGATTTATCTTCCAACAAGACAATGATCCAAAACATAAAGCAAAATCTACAATGGAATGGTTCACAAATAAACGTATCCAGGTGTTAGAATGGCCAAGTCAAAGTCCAGACCTGAATCCCATCGAGAATCTGTGGAAAGAGCTGAAAACTGCTGTTCACAAACGCTCTCCATGCAACCTCACTGAGCTCGAGCTGTTTTGCAAGGAAGAATGGGCAAAAATTTCTGTCTCTCGATGTGCAAAACTGATAGAGACATACCCCAAGCGACTTGCAGCTGTAATCGCAGCAAAAGGTGGCGCTACAAAGTATTAACGCAAGGGGGCTGAATAATATTGCACGCCGCACTTTTCAGTTTTTTATTTCTAAAAAAAGTTTAAAATATCCAATAAATTTCGTTCCACTTCACGATTGTGTCCCACTTGTTGTTGATTCTTCACAAAAAATTACAATTTCATATCGTTATGTTTGAAGCCTGAAATGTGGCAAAAGGTTGAAAAGTTCAAGGGGGCTGAATACTTTTGCAAGGCACTGTATAGCTTTGCACATGGTGCAGAACGTGTGTGCTGGGCTTATGCACTAATCTACTAATCTACCAATCTGAGGGTTGTGCAGAGGTCAAAAGAGGTTGCCACAGTGGTTGCCACAGTGCACTGGTAATTTTAGTATATCCTAAATTGGAAGCAAATGCAAAATTGGGAAACCCAGAGTAGATAAACCAGGGCTAACCTTTCTATTAATTATGAGTTTTTCAGTCACTAAGGCACTCATTACTATTACTTTGCAGAATCAGTAAAAACAGAAGGACCACCATGATTTTTTGTCAGTGCGGCTATACTGGAACACACATGCACATGCTATTTTTACTTTTTCATCGTTTTTGTCAGTTAGTTTAGAGAGCCTGACTTTGGTTCATGTTTACATTTATTTTTGTGTGTGTTTAGTATAAATTAAATGATAAATAAATTGATGAGTAAAGAATTCATCCTAGTCTCATAAAAGCCAGCCAAAAAACCTCCCTGCAATTACTGTCGTCTAGTCAGCTCATTTAGTTCATTCAAGCCAAAAACTGACAGCAAACAGTATTGCTGCCATTGTCAGACAGCTAATATATTAAAAAAAGAAAGACTTTTGAGAGTTTGAGTAAAATGTGTAGTAAAAACAAGCAGATCTGTGTATGTCGATGTGTATGCTATTTAATTAAATACATTATAAGATACACGTACCATTTAGGTTTGCTCTATATGTATACAATTACTCACTGTAGTCTATATGTTGCTACACTGTCATCTGTTGTCAATGCCTCTCTACTCCATCTATAAATTGAAGGGAACCTTGACATAACCACCACTGAGCCCCTTTTCTGCTGTAGAAAATGTGTTCCATCAATTTTTTAGCTTCAATAAACAATGATGTCTTGATTTATTGGCTGTAGTTGGGGTAAGGCTATGTGAAGGTGTGTGCTGGACTTTTGTGGTTTTGAGTTTTTCTTCTTTAAAATCAACTACATTGGTGCTCAGGTGGCGCAACGTTAAAACACGCTAGTTCACCAGAGCTGACATTTCAAACTCGTTGGTTTGAAACTCAGCTCTGCCATACGGCAGCCTGGGCGCCTACATGAACAATGATTGACTGTTGTTTATACAGGGTGGGAGCCAGATAGAGAAATAATATGAGGAATAATACGTTGATTAGGGTGTGGCTCTCTGTACACGAAGCTGATCCGCAAATGAACTCTCCTCGTGTGGGTGAAAAGATGCACTCGGCTAGTGCACCCGTGTCTGAGGGGGCGTGTGTCATCAGTAGAGAGGAAGCATAATGCAGTTGTGCAAAATGAGGAGAAAATGCATAAATATAAATATATAAATATAAAAAAATATATAAAATCAACTACATTTTATGGCTGAAAGTATGAAGTGGACACTGCCATTTCTGTTAATCTTATTATATTAGTTGCTCTCATTTTATTATGATAAAATTAACAGAATTAATGAGCTGTGTGGGATTTTCAATAAAAGGTAAACTACCCCTTATACCAACTAAATACAGAGAAATGTAACATCATAAGGGTAGTGGGATCTAAACAAATAAGCTGCTATAGCAGATAAACTCACCAAGTACTGTTGATCTCTATAGTACAGGTAATAAATCTGTCTGAAGTCTAAATCTGAGGAAATACATCACCTGATGGAAAAGCTATTTTTGGAGGGGGTTGTATTGGGGGTGCAGAATTGGTGGTCATGTGATATCCGCATGAATAACTTTTGATGGATATGAGGAATCAATTACATTTGCGACATTTAGCGGACACTTTTTTTCTAAAGCAACTTACAGTTATGACAATTTGAGCTTAGGGGCCCAACAGTGACAACCTGGCAGTGGTGGGGCTTGAACCAGCAACCTTGTGATTGCTAGTCCAGTACCTTAACCACTGAGATACCACTGCCCTTTGAGCTTATGTAGTTCAAAAAGTGACAGGGTGCACACACACACACATTTTCATTTTTATTGACTGTTTTATCCTGGTCAGGGCAGCTGGTCCAGTTACAATTAAAGACCCTGGGTTCGAGGCAGGAATACCCTGGACAGGGTGCCAATCCATCACAGGGCTTCAACCATCCCCTTTTCAGACATAGCTCATCGTGTCAGCGTTGGGATTCAAACTCGGATCTCAGAGGTCGTGGGCGGCCCTCCATAGTGCTATGTTTTTTTATTGTATTGTGAGACTTGTTAGTGACCACTTCTCTACTTCACCTTCATTAATTCACTGGACACAGTAAACATGCAGACAACAGGTACAACAGCGCTGAACCAGAGAAAGCAGTTAATTTATCACTACTCATCAGATGGTATTAGAGGGAATAGGGTATGAGCATGACCGCCAGCCCCCATGATCCTCTGCACTTAGAGAGCTTACACTGATAAGGCTTGATCGAATCGGAGCCTGTGTGACACAGGACGTTGAAGGGCACCTTAGCACTGCCTCTGTGGTTTAATTAAATTTGCTTTTGCAAATGCTCTGTTTGATGCTGTGATTACATGGTGTACAAGGTCTCTTAAACAACCCTGTAAGTTTAAATCAAAATGTTGAAGGTTAAAACCAGATTGTGTTTAACACAGTGTTTGTGAATGGGAAGAATATCACTTTTGACACCCTGGCTGGCAGCTCTGCATTAATTCCTTGTGACTGGACAAAGCAGCCAGACGTAATTTCAGCTGCCATATAGAATATAAGTCTTACCATCACAGTCAGTCAGTCTTTTTGAAGTATCTACAGCTAGTCTGTGCAGATGCAGAGTTTGGTATACAGTGGTACCTTGTAACTCAACGTCCCATAAACTCAAAATCTTTGAAACTCGGCACCCTTTGTCGAGAAATCGGTACCTTTAAACTTGACGTTTACTTTAAACTCAACGTGTTCAGCTTTTAAAATTTTATTTATTTAATTTCAAACTAACAATGAACTGCCGCTTTGTTCAGCTCTTGGCTTGAGCGGTGCGGTAATACGCCATCAAAGTGTGCATATGAGACGAATCTGCATTTGTGTGAAATAACCAAATCCACTCTGAAAGCGTCCACATGTATCTGTGTTTAGCTGGATTTTCCTCACTGTTTCACTTTTAAACTTGTCTTATAGCTCAGAATTCTGAGAATTTGTAAGAACCAGCTTTTTATTTTAATGTTTTTATATTATACTTGTGTTATTGTCAGTGTATAAATGATAAAAACAACCCCATTATTTTACATATGCCTAAAATATATGTCCACGGGACCATGGGATGCATTAACAGGTTTCATATACATCTTTATGGGAAAAAATACCTTGAAACTCAATGCCTTTTAAACTCAACACCAGTCTCAGAACCAATTGACGTTGAGTTTGAAGGTACCACTGTACACACTGATCAGCAATTACATTAAAACCACCTCCTTGTTTCTACACTCACTGTCCATTTTATCAGCTCCACTTACCAAATAGGGGCGCTTTGTACTTCTACAACTACTGACTTTAGTCCATCTGTTTCTCTACATACTTTTTTAGCCTGCTTTCACCCTGTTCTTCAATGGTCAGGACCCCCACAGGACCATTACAGAGCAGGTATTATTTAGGAAGCAGATCATTCTCACCACTGCAGTGACACTGACATGGTGGTGGTGTGTTAGTGTGTGTTGTGCTGGTATGAGTGGATCAGACACAGCAGCGCTGCTGGAGTTTTTAAATACCGTGTCCACTCACTGTCCACTCTATTAGACACTCCTACCCAGTCCACCTTGTAGATGTAAAGTCAGAGACGGTCGCTCATCTATTGCTGCTGTTTGAGTTGGTCATCTTGTAGACTTTCATCAGTGGTCACTGGATGCTGCCCACGGGGAACTGTTGGCTGGATATATTTTTGGTTAGTGGACTATTCTCAGTCCAGTATTGACAGTGAGGTGTTTAAAAAGTCCATCAGCACAACACACACTAACGCACCACCACCATGTCATTGTAGCTGCACTACCTACTCTGTAGTGGTCCTGGAAGAGTCCTATCCATTGAAGAACAGCATGAAAGGGGGCTAACAAAGCATGCAGAGAAACAGATGGACTACAGTCAGTAATTGTAGAACTACAAAGTGCCTCTATATGGTAAGTGGAGCTGATAAAATGGACAGTGAGTCTCATCTGTGCCTCATTCATGTATAAACTAAATAAAAAAGGCAAAATGACTCAGCTGTTCATCCAACTTCACTGCGCATCATTTCAAGGTTACACTCTGACTATTGGAATCCAAGGTAGTCGCCCCCTCCACTGCCTTCCCTTTTTCTCACACATTTTAGTTAAACAGACAATACAAAGGTTGAAAAGCTTCTAGACAATTTGAGCTACTGAAAATGGTCAATTGTGCTCTGGGACAAAAGATTTCTACCCATAGATTCACGTTTTTGCGAGGTCCCGGAGGTGGTTCGAATAAAAAAAGACCTATAGAAAGGCCAAAGTGTTTCCACTAATACTGCTGATATTCAGGTCAGGGTACATTGATATCAGCTTACAATCAGCCTGCAATTAGTCCGGGTCCAATCCGCTTAGCTCGCCCACACTCTCTCTTACTCTCTCTCTCTCTTTTTGTCTCTCTCACATGCTTCTCTTTCTCTGTCTCCGGATCGATCTCCCCATTGATTTCCTGCACTGCCTCTGACAAACACCCAGGGATCTAATATCGAGAGGCAGGGTCCAATTAAAATCAAGACATTTTGCTCTACTTTGTGAAGAAGCTATTGCAAGTTGTAGCTCCAGCAAAAAACAAATGTGACTTTTAATTAGCAAAGTGCAGGAGGTTCATGTTCAGACAAGAAGAATAAAATGTGAATTAAGTTTATTGTAAAAGTTCAGCCAAAAAAACAGATTGATTGTGTATGTGATAAAACGTGATGATATTCTACGTGGCATTTGTTGACTTTTGTTTTCTTGCTGGTTATCTAAGGGCATGACGTCCTGACTTCCCGATCGATAGCCGTGCTAATCAGGGCTGTCTTTCACTGTCACGCTGACTCTTTCTCATGCAGGAAGAATTGCTCAGTCGATTTTAGTATTCATTTAAAATCTGCTTTTCTGACAAAATAAAGCTTAATCCTCTTGGCAACGACTGCAAACCTTGGCTGCTCTGCGATAGACTGTAAGCAGTATATGACCGTTTGTGCTATTTAAGCTAATTAAAACTTAAATGAATGCTCAGAGCGGGTGGATATCTACACTTGTTTTACCTCAGTCATAAAAGAGTGTTGTAGAATCAGAACTACTTATCAGACTGGTGGAATTTAATCAGTCACTCACTAACTTTCTTAACCGCTTATCCAATTAGTGTTGCAGGGTGGTGCTGGATCTTATCCCAGCTTTTCAATGGGCGCAAGGCACACAGTAACACCCTGGACGGGGCGCCAGTCCATCGCAGGGCAGACACACATACACACACCCATCCACCTACGGGGCAGTTCAGTGTCTTCAATTAACCTGAATGCATGTTTTTGGACTGTGGGAGGAAACCGGAGCTCCCGGAGGAAACCTACACAAACACGGAGAGAACATGCAAACTCTGCACAAAAAGGACCCGGACCACCTCGCCTGGGGATCGAACTCAGGACCTTCTTGCTGTGAGGCGACAGTGCTACCCACCGAGCCACCGTGCCATGTGTAAATACTCACTCACTTATTTTCATAACCGCTTATACAATTAGGCTCATGGGGGGCATATCACAGCTTTTCA
Organism: Trichomycterus rosablanca; assembly: GCF_030014385.1. NCBI lineage: Eukaryota > Metazoa > Chordata > Actinopteri > Siluriformes > Trichomycteridae > Trichomycterus > Trichomycterus rosablanca. Next base: position 12,886,705 of record NC_086005.1, read on the forward strand.
ATGGGCACAAGGCACACAGTAACACCCTGGATGGGGCACCAGACACACACACACACATATACACACACCCATTCAACTATAGGGCAATTCAGTATCTCCAATTAACCTGACTGCATGTTGAACTGTGGGAGGAAACCGGAGCTCCCAGAGGAAACCCACACAGACAGGGAGAACATGCAAACTGAAAAATAGACTCAAGTTGTGGGGGGTGGGGGCCAATATGAGCCAGACTTGTTAAAGTGTACGAGGTACAGAACAGGGTTTAATAAGTGCTTTGAGATAGGTCAGTAGACCTTTATTGGCTTTGTAGGCAAGCATCTTTGTTTTAAATTGGTAGCCATTGACAACAGCACATTAATAAAAAGCTTGCTTGACTGCAAACAGTAATGAATGTGCTTTGGCAGCTTCTAGTATATTTATTTTTATTTATTTATTTTTTATGTACTGTAGTCAATTCGTCTTCCGACACATGCGCAGTCCACAATCCCTTCTTATTCACATACACTTTTGTTCGGTGAATTCACACGTGAGGCCAGAATTCGCGTGTGGAGAGCCACACCCTGATCTTCAGTCTCCTCCGCTTCCTGTACAGTTGCCTCGGGCTACTAATCAGGGTCCTTGCACAGCGTCGAAGACCACACCCCTTATTTAGTCCGGCCTTTTTCCACCCTGTAGACTTTTCAATGGTAAATTTTGTCTGCTGCAGGCATTGGCAATTATGCCTGCTAGGGGGCGCCCAGCCGACCAGTAACAGTGCCGAGTTTCGAACTCAGGGAGTTCAGGATTCCAGTACTGGTGTGCTGGTGTGCTTATCTCGCTGCACCACCTGAGTACCTACAGCTTCCAATTTATGGCAGAACTGAGTTTTGGTGGTTCTTGGATTACATTCAGGACTATCAGGAAAATGTTTTTCAGCATAAGGTGATAGTTTAAGTAATTTTAAGGTGGTGCTGTAATAGGAGGTCTGTAATAGGAGGTCATCTTTGCCACAGGTCAGTTTATGAATATTCTGCCATGCTAGATCAACCCTGCTTAACTACAGCTGTTATAATTGTAAAACAGGAGTGTCAGCAGGATAACTAAATGCTAAACCACTGATCCTCTGTTGCATTACTCACTAGAGTTCCAGTGACAGAGCTGACTGAAGCTGTTTTCAGGGTTTCGAGCTAGGCATCTTAGTTCCAGTGAAGTGTTATATTATTGCTACAGAATGCCGTGACATTTAGGACCAATATGTGCTTCTAACTTTTTGGCAGCATTTTAGGGAGAGCCCTTTTCTTTTCCAACATTACAGCGTCTCTGTGCACAAAAGTTCAACCAAGACAAGGTTTGACAAGGCTTGGTGTTTAGGAACTTCAGTGGCCTGCACTGAGCCCTGACCTTAACCCTACTGAACACTTTTGGAATGAATTGGAACTTTTAAATGAATTTCAAACTTTCAGATAAATTGGAACTTGGGCCTGATCTTACAAATGCTCTTTTGACCAAAGAGTAGAGACTGTTATAGCTGCAAAGATGAGCCCGGCTCCATACCAATATTCAATTCCACATGCCCATAGTTTGAAAATGGGATGTCCAAGATGTTGTTCAATGGGATGTCCAATGGGATGTTAAAGAAAATGTCCAAGAAGCTTATATAGATGTGATGATTAGGCCTGCACTGAGCTCTGACCTTAACCCTACTGAACACTGTTGGAATGAATTGGAATTTCTAAATCAATTTCAAACTTTTAGATAAATTGGAACTTGGGTCAAACTTTCTTGTCTAAATCAGTGCCTTATTCTACAAATGCTCTTTTGAGTGAAGAGTGGAGGCTGTTATAGCTGCAAAGATGAGCCCGGCTCCGTACCAATATTCAGTTCCACATGCCCATAGTTCGGAAATGGGATGTCCAAGAAGATGTCCAATGGGATGTCAAACAAGATGCCCAAAAAGCTTATATACATGTGTTAGGGCAGCTGTAGCCTAGTGGTTAAGGTACTGGACTAGTAATCTAAAGGTCACTGGTTCAACCATTGCCAGGTTGTCACTGTTGGGCCCTTAAGCAAGGTCCTTAATCCTCAATTGCTTAGAAAGTATATTGTCACAATACTGTAAGTCGCTTTGGATAAAATCGTCTGCTAAATGCTGAAAATGTAAATGTTATACATAAGGTCCTACCTAATTCTATTTCCTCGGCTGCTCCCGTGGGGTCTTCCCGAATCGGGATTCGCATTATTGATTTGGCACAGTTTTTACGCCGGATGCCCTTCCTGACACAACCCTCCCTATTTATCCGGGCTTGGGACAGGCACTACAATGCACTGGTTTATGCATCCTAGTGGCTAAGTGCCTATAGGACAATTCAGTGTCTCCAATTAGCCTGGCTGCATGTTTTTGGACTGTGGGAGGAAACCAGAGCACCCGGAGGAAACCTTTCTTTCTGTGAGGCGACAGTGCTACCCACTTAGCCACCGTGCCGCCCAAGGTCCAACCTAATTCATGGCCATAAAAATTAAGCCGTTTCCTGAGTAATAAGCAATTTACTGTAAAATTCAAAATGTAAAGTTTGTGTGTTACCAATAAGGGTGGCAGTGGTAGCATTTAGAGTGGCAGTGGTAGCGATTTGGGTGGCAGTGGTAGCTCAGTCATTAAGGTACTGGACTAGTAATCAAAAAGGTTGCTGGTTCAAGCCACACCACCGCCAAGTGGCCACTGTTGGGCCCCTGAGCAAGGCCCTTAACCCCCTGTTCAGTCATAATTTTAAGTCACTTTGAATAAAGGTTCATTTGCACTATGATGCAGTCCTAGCAATCCTACGGCAATTCAGTTAGCAATCAGTGAGTCAAAATGTCCAAGATGTTGAAGACTAAAGCAGCTAAAAACATGTCTCAGGTAACTGAGCTTGGAAAACTCCCAACCAATTCTGTGGACGCAGGGGGGGAAGGGTGTCAAATGTCAACACGGACGAGAATTTTTCTATTTGAGACGGAGCGTAAAGCCTTGGACCGTTGCTGGATGATAGGTTTACATTCAACTATTAAGGTAGCGTCCATTGATTCTACGTCTATTTCGATCTATGAGTGGAATTTAATGACTGATGACAAGATGCCGTGAATTTAGTATAGAGAAGCCTGCAAACTTTTGACTTTAGCTGTAGGCAACCCTACACTGTAAAAAATCTGGAGCTTTACCTAAACCTATGATTCAGTGTTTAGTCTTTGCTCTTGCTCATGAGTCACTGCTTTGGTGTGTATTTTTGAATAAAATATTCAGCACTTTCCTGTTTACTATGCTGAGTGGTGAGTGTAGGGACTGAACGGACCACAGTGAGAACTGAGCCTCTTTTTAAATGTGGAGATGAGATGCAACAGAGGAGCTTTAATGCCAGATCATTTCAGCACTTTGACAGGACAGAAAGAGGAGCCGCCTGATCCTGATGAGCTTTCGGGGCACCACCACCAGCACCAAAATGACTTTTTCCGGGGTTTTCTCTGTCCCGGAAGATTGCTTTCAGGTGACGTTAATTGCACTTCGGCCCGGATCGACATTATAGAGGAAAAAGGGGAGAAATTGAAAGGAGGCATCATTTCCCATCTGAGAAGGACAGCACAAGGGCACATTAGGACGTGATGAATGGGTGAAGATCTGATGGCTTTTGAAAAATATCTATATTTTTTAATATTCAAATGAATGCAGAATTAAATTGGAGCAAATCTACAGTACAAGCGGCAAGTTAAGGATGAGCAGCTCTTTAATGGTTTGACTTTTCTTGTCCAAATGGCTGGAATCTCGTTCCTCATAATCTTCATAATACTTCATGAAACAGACTTTGGAGGCACAAAAGCCATCCTCAGCTCCTGCTCTGGGAAAAATATTCAGCCTGCGGGGGAAGAATAAAACGAAATTCTATGATTTAAGCATCGCATCTCTTTGTATAGCGAAGCGTATGAATAAATCATATTAATCGCAACTCTCCTGGCCCTTAAAACGTCCTCCAAATAGAGTTTCTGTCAAACCCGGCTGAAATTGTAGTCATCAGCACTTCTGACTCATTTTTCAACAGTCTGTCTTAAATATTCATCACCCACCTTCGGTTTTTTTAAACAAAAGATCATCACAACTTGAGATCTGTATTAATTTGTCTAGTAAGGATTAAATCAGACACACATTGCAGAGCAGATGTGATGTACAACAGTACTGAAATCTCACTACAGATGTTCAGACTTTGCTCTCTATATTAAGCCACTGTGGAGTTGCCTTGGCAGTGTGTTTAAGGTTTCTAGCACAAGTGAGAAGCTGCTGAAAAGCAACATTATAATATGATGCTACCACCACCATATTTTACAGTAAGAATAGTGCTATACTGTATATTGAGACACTGTGGGGTTGCCTTGGCAGTGTGTTTAAGGTTTCTAGCATAAGCGAGCAGGTTTTTTTACTGTTCTGCACATTCTTTTTTATTATTCCTGACCAGACAGATTTTTTACTGCTGCTAAAAAGCAACACAATGATATGATGCTACCACCACCATATTTTACAGTAGGAATGGTGCTACTTGGCTGATAAGCTGTTTTAATAATTTTAGGTTCGTAATAGTGCTATGTAGAGGGGTAGCCTGACCTAGGCAGCATCAGAGATGTTCACTAGTCACAAAATACGAGTCCGAGTCACGAGTCTTTAGGCTAGAGTCCAAGTCATGTCACGAGTCTAGAGTCCGAGTTGAGTCAATATAATATACACAAAACATATATTGGAAATGTAGCATAAAAATAAACAAATAATATGTAAGTTCAGATAAAAAACAACAGATTAGCAACTGTATTTTGCCATTTTACTTAGTGCCTTTACTTTCCGTAACAAGAAGGTACAAGTTAAAAGCTTAAACTGACATTTTGTTTTCATTGCAAAACAAATTACAGCACAGCGGCCAAAATCCAAAACACAGCAAAAAAATCATAACTACTGCTTACCTTAGCTTATGTTCTTCCAGATGCTTTTACATTTATAGCCGTGTGTCCCATTAGGAATATAATCCGTTATTTTGTAAATGTGCTTATAATTAAAAACCTCCAAACTTTCCCGGTTGTGAAGTAAAACACGAACTCGTTAAAAAGCCAATCAAACGTTTCATTGACACATCATCTGTGTGACGCAAACTGAATAAATGCAGATAACAGCATTTCTTACTAAAAATTAAAATCAGAAGGTCTGACTGGTTCAGAAAGCGGTCTTTCAACCATTAGCGCCAATTCTGTAGGAGCGTTCCATTCACCCCGGTTGTTCCTGTGTTGTGCACTACGTAGGGAATTTCACCATTTTAAGTGAGATTCCAATCCAAAGGTAACGAAAAATTTCAAATGAATATATATAATTGTGTAAAAGTCTGAAGTCGCTGTGTGCGCGACTTACGTGCGACTCGGACTCGCAGACTCGAGTCCCCATCTCTGGGCAGCGTGTCTGAGTGGTCAGGTTTTGTAAAGTAATAGAAAGCCGCTGATTATATTCATACACAAATGTTGAGAGCGAAAGGGAATATGAATAAGAGTTTTTTTTTACAAATGAAATACAGCACAATGATTGTAAAAATACATTTCGTATATAAAAAAGGGGAAATAAATAAATAAAACCTTTCATTTCTGTATTTTAAATGTGCAATATAAGATAATAAAATATATAGAAATAGGTTTGGGGGATAGAAACAGTAATTTTATTATAATAATATTGACTCAGCAGATATGGAGGGTAGAATTAGTGCGAGTGAATGGGTGCTTATCGCACTCGCAGTCAAATTCTTTAGACCAGCTTGCACTGAATGGAGCACAGACTGATAATGAAGGTTAGATTAGGTGCCACAAATGTTCAAATGAGATAAGCAGGTAAACAGGGGCACGCGTGAAGGGAAAAATTCATTTTGCCTACTCATCCCTGCTCGCCTGCGGCATTGTATTCGGCATCGCCACCGGATCTGGCGGGAAGAATGCAAATTAGGCTGCAAAAAGGGCAGAATGGCAACGGGCATGGCTGGAATATAAACTAGGGTCTGGACAGCCTGCGTGATGTGTAAGTGCTCTCTTCCCATTGTGACTGTCAAAAAGCAATTACAGTACGAAGAAAACAGCATCCTGCAATCTCCCACCAGACTGGCATCACCATTGTCACGGTTCAGATGGGTTTCCTGTTGTTTATCCACACAGTGTGTGCTCTGTTATTACGGTGATTGTGGTTCTATACAAACACTCAACGGAAAAGAAAAATGCCAACCTAGCATGTTTTAGTTACAGATGTCTCACATTTAAATGATTGATTCTTCATGTTTTACCACCACATTATTCTGTTCAGGGTCCGGCTTCCCAGGAAGCACTTGGGGCAAGGTAGTAACACATCCCAGACAGGACGCCAAAACATTGTGGCGCCAAAGTCATAGCCAATCAAATCAGTATGTACTGTAGATGTAGAGTCTGAGTAAAGTCACGAGTCTTTAGACTAGAGTCCGAGTCAAGTCACAAGTCTTTAGACTACAGTCCAAGTCAAGTCACAAGTCTTTAGACTAGCACAGCTGGGGATTGAAATCCTGGATCCCAGCAGTATTGGACCAGCATATTATACGAGGATTCGTACTTTCTGATGCACCTTCCGATGCATTTTTCTCAGCGTCGTACCAACTTTTTAATGTCATCAGCAAAAAATTATTTTGGTTGAGCGTGTAGCCAGTAATGCACCGCTGCTTTCATATCATCATCACATGAAAATCTTCTTCCTCTTAAAGCTTCTTTGAATTGTCTCACTAACTCACTTTCTTAACCGCTTATCCAATTAGGGTCACAGGGGGTGCTGGAGTCTATCCCAGCTTTTCAATGGGCGCAACCTGGGCGGGGCACCAGTCCATCGTAGGGCAGACACACGTACACACACACACGTTCACCTATAGGTGTCTCCAATTCACCTCACTTTGGACTGTCTTTGGACTGTGGGAGGAAACCGGAGCCCCCGGAGGAAACCTACGCAGACACGGGAAGAACATGCAAACTCCGCACAGAAAGGACCCGGGCCGCCCCGCCTGGGAATCAAACCCAGGGCCTTTTGCTGTGAGGAGACAGTGCTACCCACAGAGCCACTGTGCCGCCTGAGGTGGAAATCAGATGGCGCTGAATCCGGACTATAAGCTGTCTCAGTCTCTCAGACACGACCAATTACTACTCCTCCCACCCTCACAGTTTCCAGTGAAAATATACAAGTGCGGAAGATCCCTCGTACCAATGCCCCACCCTAGTGCATTTAGGTACAAAGGTACCTAACACATGATAACACATGATACACAAAACACACTTCACCTTCTATTGCTCAACCTGAAGTCACTAAAGTCATTCAGTGTGACAAATACGCACTAACAGGTCATGTGAAAGGGGGGCAATTATTTTTTCACACCATTGTAGATTGTTGCGACAGTACAAAATGACAGTTTTGCGGGTACACAAGTTACTGATGTCTGTTTGTTGATGATAAGTAAGGTGCTTTAAAGCCTTTCACGCTTTCTAAAACTCAAATTGGCGGATCAGTGGACAGATAGCCAATATCCAGGATCTGCCCTGAGGTGAAGGAACACTTGGCTTACCCACAGGAGCATGGCAATCTGTATCTGTATTTGTCCCGATAAGACTCGGGCGTTGGTCGTAAGACAGATTTCCTGACTTCCTGAGTCATGGAGACACAGTGCTGTAGTCATTATCTACATATCACTGACAGTAGGAAAGCCCAGGTGAAAGCCCCTGCACCTCCTAATATAGATCACACGTGAACGGGACGCTGTCACTATCACATCATACACGCCTAATCCACTCTATAGGTTCACGCTCGCTTTTCCTTTTTGCTCCGCTGCCGGATTTTTTTTCTTTTTTTTTCTTTCCGGCCCAGAGTCAGCGGTGTCGAGTGTTCATTAAAATCTCTTTGCTTGTTGAGACATTGGCTAAAGGACAGGCACGACCTTGCGTCCCCTCATGGCAGCTGGAGGTAGATTTTAATTACATTTCTATGGAGGAATATCCTGTCTGAGGAACATCCACCTCATCATTCGTCTCATTTCACCTCACAACTGTGAATCCTGCTCCCTATTACTGTTCTTCTGGAAAGGTGGGGAAAGTCACAGTCAAAAGTTTGTGACGCTTGAAAGGGATTTATGTGTCATGAGAGTCATTTTTGCATCTAATTTATTTGAATTCTCGTAGATTTATTGTGTCCTTTTAAAAACATTGGGTCACATTTTTTGTTTAATGCCAATTTATCAGTTTATATTAGGGATGTAACAATACACTCTACCCACGATGCGATACAGATTTTTTTTTTAACAAAATGAAATTAAAGACAAATTATGACAAAGTTTCCTTTTATTATTTCTCTTTAAGAAAAATAAATAACTAAATTTAAATATAAATATTATTAAAATTTAAATATAAATAAAGAATAAAATACTGTATTTGTTACTGCTTATCTTTTATTTATCTAAACAATGAAGGTCCTTTTATTTTTGAGGTAGGTACAAACTATGCAAAACAATGCTGTGTAAAAAAAAACTGAAATAAAATAAATACCACTTTAAATAAATAAATGAATAATACAAATAAAAAAATATCCTCACATAAATACATTTGTCTGGAAAATTCCGAACCTGGCAACCCTGTAGTGACGTCAACCAGGCAAGGCGAAATAGCGCCAGTGCCCTCTGCTGTTTAAAGTGAATATCGATTCATTATACATGTAAACCGATTTGAATCGTTACACATGTGAATCGAATTTTAACTGTCTTGTGGTGCATCGTTACATCCCTAGTGTTAAATTTAAGTGCATTTAAATGATGTAAAATTCCCCTGTATTAGAAAACAAATGAACATTGATACATGCCTTGCCAATTTTCTGACCTAAATGCTATTCCTGGATTTCAGAATTGTAATTCGTTCTGAATAGACCTTAATAATAAGGTCCCCTCCGACACGTGTGCAGTACCGACTGCATCTTTTTACCTGCACGAGGCGAGTTTATATGCGGATCAGCTTTGTGTATGGAGAGCTACACTCTGATCCCATTATCCCCTGTCTCTGTGCAGGCGTCATCAATCAGCCAGCAGAGGTCATAGCTGCATCAGATATGAGGAACCCTGATCTGGCTTTCCCACCATGTGTGAACAACAGCCAATCATTGTTCATGTAGCTGCCCTGCCCAGCCAGATGGCTTGGCCAAGATTTGAAACCATGTGTGCTAGTGTGTTTTACCGCTTCGCCACATAATTCCATACTCTGTGCTTGAGTGACATAGTTGTGTTAAGTGCTAGCCAATGACCTGTTGACCTGGCTGGACATTACAAAAGGTACAGCCAGAGTTTTATTTACATTTATTTGCATTATGGTATGATGTTTTTATTCAAAGCGACTTACAATTGTGTCAGTATACAATGCTAGCAATTGAGGGTTAGGTGCCTTGTTCAGGGGCCCACCAGTGGCTACTTGATGGCAGTAAGGCCTGAAATACTGACCTTCTGATCACTATTCTAGTATTTTAACCACTGTGTTGAGGCACCTGTACTAGTGATGGATGATTTAAGTCGTGTTGCTCTTATGTGATTTGACTCTCTGAGAGACTTGTTCACATTTATATGGAGTCAAAGGATATTAGATGTTTAAATTTAAAGTGGACGTGTGTTAAATGATTCATTGATGGCTCGTTTCCCCTCAGTATGTAGGTAAATGTATGTAAGATTTGTGTTAAGCGTTCTGCAGGTCGGTCTGCTGCTATATTTTGGTATACTCTATCTGACATTTATTACAGAAAGTGATGTTCATTCTGGCTAGCACCGTTATGATTCTTCATAATTGAAAAGTGGACAGCTGTCCCTGACTTTTGGTGGCAGACTGACAGACGACGAGCCTGTAGGGACTCCTTCCGTCCTTCAGTGCATATGTCACACCTCTGTGTATTAGATTCCGTAGCTGTAGGTTGTTCAATCATAACTTTTATTTATTTACTTCCAGCTGCAGTGACCTTATATTCACCTCCCAGAATAAAACTTCTCAGATCATAAATCCCACGGGTCCCCGTATATCCCGGAGGTCCTCATATAAACATGACATATCTATGATAGCCATGATTTACTAATGGTTATTAGACAGAAATGTGAAGTCCTAGATCCTAAAACTTGTAAAGTTTTCAGTTTCCTGATTGCATGTAAATCTGTCCTGTTTCTGTCTAATTTTAAGAAATTGTTCTATATTTGTTGTTCTCTCTCATAATTTAGCTAATTTTTAATGAACTGTCTTATGCTGCTCTCTTTGTTTTTATCTTAATTATTCTTGATGTTGATGTACTATTTTGATTTTGTACTATGATTTGTATGGTGTATGTACGTATTTGTTTTGATTATTTGTCTTATGTAAAGCGTCTTTGAGTATCTTGAAAAGCGCTATATAAATAAAATGTATTATTATTATTATTATTATGTATGTGTAACGACCTGTGCAAGCTTAACAACATCTACTGTGTTGTGCAAGTTTAATCTGATTTATTAGCAGGATCTACAAAGAAGTTCAAGCAGATAACATATACATTCTGTGAATTTGCATTAATTAATACACTGCATGGTCAAAAGTATGTGGACACCTTGAGATGTCATCTACAGTGTCATAATAGGTATTTTATGTTTTCTATTTTTGAGTATTTGTCACATTCATTGAAAAAATAAACAACTAAGCAAAAGTAAGTAATTGTCACGTATGCAGCCTGTATGTGCTCCTAAGTGCCACTCCCCTCTCTCAACGCCCCCTTTGTGATTGGGCTCTAGTTAATTATCCACAGGTGCCTCTTGTTTAGCTGAGGACATTTAAGGAGGCCTGTGACTCTGTTCTGTTGGTTCGTCTTCGCTTGAATTCACCTTAGCCAGTGATTTTGGTCTGTATGTCTGTCTGTCTGTCTGTCTGTCTGTCTGTCTGTCTGTCTGTCTGTCTGTCTGTCTGTCTGTCTGTCTGACAGTAAGTTCTGTTTATTCCTGTTTAGCCTGTTTGTCCGTGTGTCCGCCCTCTCTTGTCTTGTCATAGCCCACAGTGTTACAGTAGTAATTAGGGCAGTGATAGCTCAGTGGTTAAGGTACTGGACTAGTAAACAGAAGGTTGCCGGTTCAAGCCCCGCCACCACCAAGTTGCCACTGTTGGGTCCCTGAGCAAGGCCCTTAACCCTCAATTGCTCATCGTGTTCAGCTCATTGTGTAAGTCGCTTTGGGTAAAAGCGTCTGCTAAATGCTGAAAATGTAAATGTAAATGTAATTAGGTTCAATTAGACTAGACACACCCAGACTTGACTGCTTGTTTACTTTATTATTATTATTATTATTATTATGCTAGTTATAACTTTTAGTTTAATTTAATTTTGTGTATGTATGATTTGTGCAAATCCTATTCATTCAAATTATTCTCCAGGCCACCCAGGCAGGATGGGGGTCCCTGCTGAGTCTGGTTCCTCTCAAGCTTTCTTCCTGTATTTTTAAGGGAGTTTTTCCTTGCCACTGTTGCCCTTGGCTTGCTCAACAGGGGTTTTTGGTCCATCAGTCCTGGATCCTTTAAAGTTGCCTATTGTAAAAAGACCTATACAAATAAATTTGACTTGACCTAAATAAAGATACACTGATCAACCTCCTTGTTTGTACACTTACAGTCTATTTTATCAGCTCCACTTACCATCTAGAAGCACTTTGTAGTTCTACAATTACTGACTGTAGTTCATCTGTTTCTCTGCATACTTCTTTAACCCCCTTTTACTCTATTCTTCAATGGTCAAGGCCCCCACAGAGCTGGTATTATTTAGGTGGTGGATCATTCTCAGCACTGCAGTGACACTGACATGGTGGTGGTGTGTTAGTGTGTGTTGTGCTGGTATGAGTGGATCAGACTGCTGAAGTTTTTAAAAATACAATGTCCACTCACTGTCCACTCTATTAGACACTCCTACCTAGTTGGTCCTCCTCGTAGATGTAAGGTCAGAGACAATCATTTATCTATTGCTGCTGTTTGAGTTGGTCATCTTCTAGACCTTCATCAGTGGTCACAGAATGCTGCCCACAGGGCGATGTTGGCTGGATTTTTTTGGTTGGGGGACTATTCTCAGTGACAGTGAGGTGTTTAAAAGCTCCATCAGCATTGCTTTGTCTTATCCACTCATATCAGCTCAACACACACTAACACACCGTCAGTGTCACTGCAGTGCTGAGAATCATCCACCACCCAAATAATACCTGCTCTGTGATGGTCTATTGAAGAACAGCATGAAAGGGGGCTAACAAAGCATGCAGAGAAACAGGTGGGCTACAGTCAGTAATTGTAGAACTACAAAGTGCTTCTATATGGTAAGTGGAGCTGATAAAATGGACAGTGAGTGTAGAAACAAGGAGGTGGTTTTAATGTTATGGTTGATCGGTGTATTACAGGGCTGCCCATGTCAAATCTTAACAAAACTCAAAAATAACCTATAATGATTCAAAAGTAAAAAGTTGGCATAAAGTTACCTCAGCATTTCTTAACAGGAACAGTACACCAACAGGAACATTATGCCAGTCAAACATGATGCAGTTGGATTATGCAAGAAGAAAGCAATCCGAAGCACGGAGACAAATCCACCTCTGGCTGGCTCAACAGAAACACGCTGAATCACATTAAGATGGTTTGACAGAACGTAAATACTTAAAAGCCCTCCTGTGTGGCTTTTGTGGCAGTTGTGCAAAATTCTCAACAACATTAATTCCAGTTCATAGGAAGCATTTAGGTTGCAGGTATTGATGATAAAGATGGCACAACTGGTTATTAGATTCTGTAAGTGATTACTTTTTTATACATAGCACTGGGTGTCTGGGTAAACACAGCTCAGGAACAATAAATCTTAAATCCTTACTGATCTACATGACTCCAGACCAGATTCTGTACACCGATAAAGCATAACATTATGACCACCTTCCAATATTGTGTTGGTCCCCCTTTTGCTGCCAAAACAGCCCTGTAACTGTGATGCACTGTGTATTCTGACACCTTTCTATCAGAACCAGCATTAACTTCTTCAGCAATTTGAGCTACAGTAGCTCATTTGTTGGATCGGACCCCCACATGCATCAATGAGCCATGACCCTGTTGCCGGTTTACCACTGTTCCTTTCTTGGATCACTTTTGATGGATACTGACCACTGCAGACCGGGAACACCCCACTAGAGCTGCAGTTTTGGAGATGCTCTGACCCAGTCGTCTAGACATCACAATTTGGCCCTTGTCAAACTTGCTCAAATCCTTACGCTCGCCCATTTTTCCTGCTTCTAACACATCAACTTTGAGGATAAAATGTTCTCTTGCTGCATAATACAGTATATCCCACCCACTAACAGGTGTCGTGATAAAGAGATAATCAGTGTTATTCACTTCACCTGTCAGTAGTCATAATGTTATGCCTCGTTGGTGTAAATTGCTGTGAACCCTTTCTTCTAAAATTCTTACATTTCATACGGCAGTGCCTGTAGCAGACACAAATTGGCCACCGTGTCTGCTGGGTGGGGAAATGACCGGAGGGTGGGGTCTTCAAATGCTGTGCAAGAACCCTGGTTAGCAGAACGAGATGCTGAAGCACGGGGTAAAAGAAGGGTCCGCTAGGACTGAGCATGCGCAACAGGGCATGTGAGCAGCAATATACCCTCCTCGAATGCAATCGGGATCCCCAGCAGCAATCTTCCACGATTGTTATGTTAACCATTCAGTTCACTTACTGTATTTTTATGCATTTGGAAGAACCATCCAATAGAAATTCAGTATCTTCCTGACAATCACTAGCCAATAAGCATTAACCACACCAAAATAACTGACAATCACTGAGCTAAATGAATCAAAGAGTCGTTTCCTAAACCCTCTCACTTAAAATTCATCTCACGTCACTACAGCATTACACAGTGGTGCCACTGACTTGCCCCTTGGGAGCGGCGTCTAAAGCCTATAACCCTCCAGTAATTGAATGTGGACACCCAGGTGAAAATAACAGGGCCGTCCGCACAGCTATCAGGCTCCCTCAGCACTTTTCCAGGGCCGGCGTTTACGTGGCGCCAGCACCATGCAGAGAGCCGGGGATTTCAGCTGAGCCTCTCATCACACCCAGCTGATGAATGGTGCTTTGGTTAAGTCTCTTTCCCCAGAGGCTGAGAGCCATCTCAGGCACTCGGCCAAGATTGAGTTTTCTCTGCTAGTCCTTCAGTCTTTTCAACATTTTCATCCAGATGATTTAAAAATGTGAAAGTGGTTGAAATGTCAGTAAAGGAAGATACAATACAGTATGCTAATGTTCTGTTGAATATTTGGGGGTGGCTCGGTGGGTAGCACTGTCGCCTCACAGCAAGAAGGTCCTGAGTTTGATTCCCAAGTGGAGCGGTCTGTGTACTTTCTGTTTGGAGTAGGCATGTTCTCCCTGAGTCTGTGTGGGTTTCCTCTGGGAGCTCTGGTTTCCTCCTACAGTTCAAAAACATGCAAGAGAAGTGAATTGGAAATACAGAATTGATCATGACCATGTGTTTGACATTAAAAACTGATGAATCTTGTGTAACCAGTAATTACCTGTCCTGTCATGAATGTAATCAAAGTACAACCCCAAATCAGAAAAAGTTGGGACAACATGGAAAATGCAAATAATAAAAAACACAGAGTTTCTTACATTTACTTTGACTTTTATTTGATTGCAGACAGGATGAAAATGAGATATTTAATGTTATATCTGCTCAACTTCATTTCATTTATTAATATACATCCATCCCTGCATTTCAGGTTTGCAACACATTCCAAAAAAAGTTGGGACAGTAAAGCATTTACCACTTTGTAATGTTGCCATTCCTTTTCACCACACTTAAAAGACGTTTTGGCACCAAGGATACCGAGTGATTTAGTGTTTCAGCTTTTATTTTGTCTCATTCTTCCTGCAAACACGTCTTAAGATGTGCAACAGTACGGGGTCGTCGTTGTCGCATTTTTCCTTTCATAATTCTCTATGGGGGACAGGTCAGGACTGCAGGCACGCCATGCCTTTGTAATGTGTGCAGCATGTGGTTTTGCATTGTCTTGTTGAAAAATGCATGGACGTTCCTGTTAAGATGACGTCTTGAAAGCAGCAAATGTTGCTCTAAGATCTCAATGTACTTTTCTGCATTAATGCTGCCATCACAGAAGTGTAAATGATCTTTGCCAAGGGCACTGACACAGTCCCATACCATGACAGACCCTGGCTCTTGGACTTGTTGCTGATAACAGTCTGGATGGTCCTTTTCGTCTTTGGTCCGGAGCACACGGCGTCCATTTTTTCCAAAAAAGACCTGGAATGCTGATTCATCTGACCACAATACACATTTCAACTGTGCCTCTGAGCCCAGAGAAGTCGATGCTGCTTCTGGACATGGTTAACATAAGGCTTCTTTTTTGCACAGTAAAGTGGCATTTGTGCATGTAACTCTGTATTGTAGTGCTTGACAAAGGTTTGCCAAAGTAATCCCTCACCCATGTGTTTATATCAGCTGTTGTTGAGAGGTGGTTCTTGATGCAGTGCCATCTGACAGATCGAAGATCACGGGCGTTCAGCTTCAGCTTGCGCCTTTAGCCTTCACGCACTGAAATTCCTCCTGATTCTTTGAATGGTTTAATGATATTATGCACTGTAGAGGGAGAAAAATGCAAATCCCTTCCAATCTTTCTTTGAGGTACATTGTTTTTAAACATTTCAATTATTTTCTCACACATTTGTTGACAAACTGGAGATCCCCTGATCATCTTTACTCATCAAAGACTCAGCCTCTCCTGGGTGCTGCTTTTGTACCAGACCATGATTACAATCACCTGTTTAAAATTGCATAATTATTTAGTTTTTTTCACCTCATTACTAGCCCTAAATTGCCCCCGTCCTGAAATGCAGGAATGAAGGTTTATTAATAAATTAAATTAAGTTGACCAGATAAAACATGAAATGTTTTGGGTTCATCCTGTCTGCAATCAAATAAAAGTCAAAGTAAATGTAAGGAACACTGTGTTTTTATTTTGTTAGCATTTTCCATACTGTCCCAACTTGGGGTTGTATGTAAAACACGTTAAAATCCTAATTAAAAAAGAAATATATTGATCCTGGTAGGGGTCACTATAGGTCCAGTACCACCTTAAAACACTTTGGGCAAAACATGAATACACACATGAGCAGCCATTCACACACTCACACTTCTGAGCAATTAAGAGCAACCAATTTACCTTCTACACAAGGTCTGAGATAACCAAAAACCCTGCACAGAACCGACAGGAACACACAAAAACATCCCCAGAAATCTTTGCTGTTATGTAGAAACCACTCTTTTAACTCCACTCTGTGAAAAATGAGGTCATTACGAGAACAGCCGTCCAGTATCTTTGAAAGAATGCAGGAGGCTGAAATATGAATGAGCTTTGTGTTTCCCAGCACAGATGTAATAAAATGCCTGCATTCTTCTGCTGATTCTCACCAGTGTGTTTGATCAAGCCTCACAGTATTAAATAAAAATGTTAGAAGAGAGAAAACCGAGATCGAAGCGCAGTGATTTCGCACTTAGTCGACACCACTTTCAAGTTGAGTTTTATTCACAGTGAAGTTGATAAATATATTCTTTTATTCACTGCTTTATCCTGGTCAGGGTCACGGTGGGTCTGATTAATTGGGCAAAATTTAGGAAAGACCCCAGACAGGTTGCCAGTCCATCATAGGACACACACATTCACTCTATGGGCAGTTTTTAGTAACTCCAATTAGTCTGACCGCATGTTTTTGGACTTGTGGGAGGAAACCAAAGCACCCGGAGAAAACCTACATGGACACAGGGAAAACAGGGTCAGGGTCTCGAACCCAGGTCCCTCTTGCTGTGAGGCAACAACACTACTTACTGAACCACAATGCTGCCTTTTTTTATTCTACTTCCTCCTTCTTCTTTTATTCTCCCAGTCTCTTTTACTTTCTAAGCCTTTGAAGTTAACCCTTTTAACCTGGCACACACTAGAGGGTAGAGAGGGTACTAAATTTGTACATCTGTCCACAATAAGATTTACCAAATAAAATTAATATTATTTAGTTCATAAATTACGCTTAAGATTTAAATCATGTGGAATGTAAAATGTCAAAAGCTGTATTTATGATTTTAAAACTTTACTTTTACTAGGATGACTATACACCATATTGCCAAAAGTATTCACTCACCCATCCAAATCATTGAATTCAGGTGTTCCAATCACTTCCATGGCCACAGGTGTATAAAACCAAGCACCTAGGCATGCAGATGAATCACGCTTCTCCGTCTGGCAATCCGATGGATGAGTCTGGGTTTGGCGGTTGCCAGGAGAACGGTACTTGTCTGACTGCATTGTGCCAAGTGTAAAGTTTGGTAGAGGGGGGGATTATGGTGTGGGGTTGTTTTTCAGGAGTTCGGCTCAGCCCCTTAGTTCCAGTGAAAGGAAATCTTAATGCTTCAGCATACCAAGAGATTTTGGACAATTTCATGCTCCCAACTTTGTGGGAACAGTTTGGGGATGGCCCCTTCCTGTTCCAACATGACTGCGCACCAGTGCACAAAGCAAGCTCCATAAAGACATGGATGAGTGAGTTTGGTGTGGAAGAACTTGACTGACCTCAACCCGATAGAACACCTTTGGGATGAATTAGAGCGGAGACTGTGAGCCAGGTCTTCTTGTCCAACATCAGTGTCTGACTTCACAAATCCACCTTGTTGAAAGCCTTCCCAGAAGAGTTGAAGCTGTTATAGGTGCAAAGGGTGGGCCGACATCATATTAAACCCTATGGATCAAGAATGGGATGTCACTCAAGTTCATATGTGTGTGGAGGCAGACGAAGCAGGATCTAGGATCTTTACTAGGGGGTCACTTAGTTAGTTATTTTTAAACTGTATTATTTTTTACAAAATATTCAATAAATAAATCCAGGTAATTATTACTGTAAGGTGTGAGTGTGTTTGCCCTGTGATGGACTGGCAATCTGTCTGATGTGTTTCCTACCTTCGCCCAATGAATTATTCCCACCATGACCCTGAATAGGATAAAGTGGCCGTGAAAATCGCGCCACGGACTGTGAAATGCTTTGTTTCCTGTGTAATATGCAATTCGCTGTGAAATTCAAAACTTAAGGTTTGTGTTTAGCGATGTAACATTTTTCATTCACGTAGCGTATAAAATATGAGGTGCAGTGTTGCCAGATTGGGCGGTTTTCCGCCAAATTGGGTGGATTTTGTTGGAAATTGGCGGGGAAAAACACGCTTTGGCTGGAGGACAAAATTTGGGCTGGTTTGTAATCATTTTGGCAGCTTAAAATATGAATAAAAAAACTATTGCTTGCTAAAGCAGCTGGAATATAAATAGGCCTAACTTCTCCCACCACATCAAATCCGTTGTCAAAGGTTTGATTGACAGGTTATTCTTTCCAGTCCAGAAGACACCACTGCCACGCTCATCAATACAGTGATTCATATGCTAGATGGCAACGGCGTAGGCTAGGCTTTTTTGGACTCATTTCTAGGCTAATGGTTTTTACATAGTTCTTCATAATAACTGTACATAGTTCTCCTGTTGGAAATTGGAATGACAAGTGATGCTGAGTTAAATATGAAGGTAAGCAAGTTTTATGTGTACAAGAGGTTAAACTTCTTTCATTGCTTGCAAGTTTATTCTTATTTACTTGCAAAGGGTTGTGTGTGCTATCATAAATAATGCATTTAAAAACTTGGTAGACGCCGCTCAGGTGGCGCAGCGGTAAAAAGCACATGCTGCAACCAGAGCTGGATCTCGAATACATGGTATCGAATCCAGCTCTGCCTTACCGGTTCGGGGCTGAGTGGCTGTATGAGCAACGATTGGCCAGTTGCTCAGTTGGGGGGGTGGGACAAAGAACCGGGTGTGGGTCTTTCTCTGTCGGAATGCGATTACGACCTCTGCCTGCTGATTAGAGGCGCCTGCACAGAGATGAGGAAGATTGCCCTTAGGGTGTGTTTCTCCGCATGCAACGCTAGGTGGCGCCACACTCATCAATGTGTGGGTGGCAAAAATGCATCCGGCTGCTGCCCATGTTTCGGAGGGGATATGGGTTAGCTTCGATCTCCTCGGTCAGGGCAGGGTTCGGCATAGACAGAGAGGAAGCACGAAGCAAATTGAACAATTGGATGCGCTAAAGGGGGAGAAAAAGGGGGCAAAATAAAAAAATTAAAAACTTGGTAGGCTACTTCAAAGACATGCAAGCAAAAATTATTTGTCCTTTATAATTTATTATAAAAATTTGTAGGTCATGGTGGTAAACATCATCTGCTTATCCTGTGTTGTTTTGGGCAATTTTTCATGCATTTTGGCGGATTTTGAAAAGGTTTTTGGCTGAAAACCACTGTTGCAATCTGGCAACCCTGATGAGGCACAATATGCAATATGAGGCGGTCCTAGCACTCATTTGGTAATTATGATTTTCTCTGGTGTAGTGTGCTGACAATGTTTAATGTATGTGCTTACATATCAAGTGCATTTTGTCCCTTTGGGGATTCCATAGTGAAGGGAAAAGTGTGCTTCTCTACACACGTGATCATCTCTGTCCTGCACCTCAAAAGAACAAGCCAGTAAAGTATTACATTTCCAATAATTTGTCTATGTACAGTTATTTCTTTCTTTATAAACTCAGCTAACTCTAATAATGCTCGGTTACACTAGCAATCAGTTAGACAAAATGTCCAAGATGTTGAAGTCTAAAGCAGCTCGGGTAACTGAGTTTAGAAAACTCCCAACCAATCCTGTGGTCCTGTACTCTACAATACAGAGTTACATGCACAAATACCACTTAAACCTTTACTGTGCAAAAAAGAAGCCTTATGTCAATTATGTCCAGAAGTGGCGTTGACTTCTCTGGGTTCTGAGGCATCAAGGATGGACCATCACACAGTGGAAACGTGTACTGTGGTCTGATGAATCAGCATTCCAGGTCTTTTTTTGGAAAAAATGGACGCCGTGTGCTCCGGACCAAAGACGGAAAGGACCATCCAGACCGTTATCAGCAGCAAGTCCAAAAGCCAGGGTCTGTCATGGTATGGGACTGTGTCAGTGCCCTTGGCAAAGGTCATTTACACTTCTGTGATGGCAGCATTAATGCAGAAAAGTACATTGAGATCTTAGAGCAACTTATGCTGCCTTCAAGACGTCATCTTTTCCAGGGACGTCCATGCATTTTTCAACAAGACAATGCAAAACCACATGCTGCACACATTACAAAGGCATGGCTGTGGAAGAAGAGGGTTCGGGTACTGGACTGACCTGCCTGCAGTCCTGACCTGTCCCCAATAGAGAATTCTGAAACAAAAAATGTGACAACGACGACCCCGTACTGTTGCACATCTTAAGACGTGTTTGCAGGAAGAATGAGACAAAATAAAAGCTGAAACACTAAATCATTTGGTATCCTCGGTGCCAAAACATCTTTTAAGTGTGGTGAAAAGAAACGGCTACATTACAAAGTGCTAAATGCTTTACTGTCCCAACTTTTTTTGGAATTTGTTGCAGGCCTGAAATGCAGGAATGAAGTTTTATTAATAAATGAAATGAAGTTAAGCAGATAAAACATGAAATATCTCAGGTTCATCCTGTCTGCAATCAAATAAAAGTCAAAGTAAATGTAAGAAACTCTGTGTTTTTTATTATTTGCATTTTCCATCCTTTTCCAACTTTTTCTGATTTGGGGTTGTATTTGTACCAGTAATGCTTGAGTAATTATTATTTAACAGTGCTTGTTTTTAGCAGTGCCTTTGACAGAATTGTACTTGAGTAGTTCTTTTATTAACGGTATGTTTACGTGAGTCGGATGTGAGGTGCACTAGCCACTGATACTCATTGAAGCTTGTGATGGTGTATTTATCAGAACTGAGATGATGGCTGTGAAGCAGGTGCAGATGCTTTCCTGAGTTAGTGGTCTGTTGAAGATGTCACAAAAGGTGGCAGCCAGCTGACTGGCACATCTGGACCTGTAGCTTTATGTGTGTGCTCTAATCAATACTTTCCTCACCTCATCTGTGGACAGTGAGAGGAAGCAAAGGTGTGAGCTCCTCACTGTTGGTTTTAAAGCTGGTATAGAGGGCACCGAGGTCGTCCTGCAGAGAGGCAATAGCAGCTGTTGCACTATTGACTTTTCTCTTGTACTGAGTAATTGCCTGAATTCCCTGCCACAGGTACCACGGAACTGAGTTATTAGAATCTTTTACAGCCTGCAGTCAGTTTTAGAATTATTGGCACTTGGTAAATATGAGTAAAAAGGGCATTTATAAAAAATAAAATATATAACATAAAAAAATTATATTTTTTTATGCAAATAGTTATTTTTCTCCGAATTTTTCCCCCCAATTTTCTCCCCTAATCTAGTCATATCCAATTTCCCTGATTGCGTTATGCTTCACCTCTACCGATACGACCCTCCACCGCTGACTGAGGAGCTTTGCAACTGACACACGCCCCCTCCGACACGTGCTCAGTACCGACTGCCTCTTTTCACCTGCACGAGGTGAGTTCATATGTGGATCAGCCTTGTGCACTGAGAGCCACACCCTGATCAGCATTATTCCCCAACTTAATACCCCACCCCTATATGAAAAACAGGCCAATTGTTGTTCATGTGGCTGCCCAGCCAAGTCAGATGGTAGAGCTGAGATTCGATACGATGTATTCGAAATCCCAGCTCTGGTGTGCTAGGCAATACCTGTATTTTAGAATATTTTTTATTTAACTGTACATTGACTCAATTAAATTGTTTAATTATTTTTTTATTTACCTATATATAAATATTTTATAATTATTTAATTAAGTATATATTAATTTTTTTATCAGGATGGTGCTTAGGTGGCAATCAAAATTGTTATTTATTGTAACAATATTAGGGCTAGACTAGACAAGAGGGGGCGGACACACATGCAGAGATATTTTATATGCAAAATATTTAATAATAACAAAAGAAACAAGACACACATGGACTAAGCTACAGTGTATCACAAAAGTGAGTACACCCCTCACATTTCTGCAGATATTTAAGTATATCTTTTCATGGGACAACACTGACAAAATGACACTTTGACACAATGAAAAGTAGTCTGTGTGCAGCTTATATAACAGTGTAAATTTATTCTTCCCTCAAAATAACTCAATATACAGCCATTAATGTCTAAACCACCGGCAACAAAAGTGAGTACACCCCTTAGTGAAAGTTCCTGAAGTGTCAATATTTTGTGTGGCCACCATTATTTCCCAGAACTGCCTTAACTCTCCTGGGCATGGAGTTTATCAGAGCTTCACAGGTTGCCACTGGAATGCTTTTCCACTCCTCCATGACGA
This sequence comes from Trichomycterus rosablanca, assembly GCF_030014385.1. Lineage (NCBI taxonomy): Eukaryota > Metazoa > Chordata > Actinopteri > Siluriformes > Trichomycteridae > Trichomycterus > Trichomycterus rosablanca. Next base: position 12,909,100 of record NC_086005.1, read on the forward strand.
CATCACGGAGCTGGCGGATATTCGAGACTTTGCGCTCCTCCACCTTCCGCTTGAGGATGCCCCAAAGATGTTCTATTGGGTTTAGGTCTGGAGACATGCTTGGCCAGTCCATCACCTTTACGCTCAGCCTCTTCAATAAAGCAGTGGTCGTCTTAGAGGTGTGTTTGGGGTCATTATCATGCTGGAACACTGCCCTGCGACCCAGTTTCCGGAGGGAGGGGATCATGCTCTGCTTCAGTATTTCACAGTACATATTGGAGTTCATGCGTCCCTCAATGAAATGTAACTCCCCAACACCTGCTGCACTCATGCAGCCCCAGACCATGGCATTCCCACCACCATGCTTGACTGTAGGCATGACACACTTATCTTTGTACTCCTCACCTGATTGCCGCCACACATGCTTGAGACCATCTGAACAAAACAAATTAATCTTGGTCTCATCAGACCATAGGACATGGTTCCAGTAATCCATGTCCTTTGTTGACATGTCTTCAGAAAACTGTTTGCGGGCTTTCTTGTGTAGAGACTTCAGAAGAGGCTTCCTTCTGGGGTGACAGCCATGCAGACCAATTTGATGTAGTGTGCGGCGTATGGTCTGAGCACTGACAGGCTGACCCCCCACCTTTTCAATCTCTGCAGCAATGCTGACAGCACTCCTGCGCCTATCTTTCAAAGACAGCAGTTGGATGTGACGCTGAGCACGTGCACTCAGCTTCTTTGGACGACCAACGCGAGGTCTGTTCTGAGTGGACCCTGCTCTTTTAAAACGCTGGATGATCTTGGCCACTGTGCTGCAGCTCAGTTTCAGGGTGTTGGCAATCTTCTTGTAGCCTTGGCCATCTTCATGTAGCGCAACAATTCGTCTTTTAAGATCCTCAGAGAGTTCTTTGCCATGAGGTGCCATGTTGGAACTTTCAGTGACCAGTATGAGAGAGTGTGAGAGCTGTACTACTAAATTGAACACACCTGCTCCCTATGCACACCTGAGACCTAGTAACACTAACAAATCACATGACATTTTGGAGGGAAAATGACAAGCAGTGCTCAATTTGGACATTTAGGGGTGTAGTCTCTTAGGGGTGTACTGACTTTTGTTGTCGGTGGTTTAGACATTAATGGCTGTATATTGAGTTATTTTGAGGGAAGAATAAATTTACACTGTTATATAAGCTGCACACAGACTACTTTTCATTGTGTCAAAGTGTCATTTTGTCAGTGTTGTCCCATGAAAAGATATACTTAAATATCTGCAGAAATGTGAGGGGTGTACTCACTTTTGTGATACACTGTAAATCCTAATGCTAAATGCCACACTAATCTAACCATACATGAATAATGCTAAAGCTACACTAATGCTAATTTGCTACACACATTAAACCTAAACCCTAAGCTAAGCTAACACTTATCTAAACATACTTGAACAAAACTAAATCTAAACTAGATGCTATGCTAAACATGAACATAAACTGGACTAAGACAAGAGCAAAATCAAACCAAAATCCTGACAAAACCAAAGTCAAACCAGCAGCTCAGGTGGCACAGTGGTAAAAACACACGATACATCGTATCGAATCTCAGCTCTGCCTGCCGGCTAGGCTGAGCGATCACATGAACAACTATTGGCCTGTTGTTCAGATATGGGTGGGATTAAGCCGGATAGGGTCTCTCTTTCCTAACTGCATCGTAACTAATGCAACTACGACCTCTGCTGGCTGACTGATGGCGCCTGCACAGAGATGAGAAAAGAGTGCTCTCAGGGTGTGTCTCTCCGTACACAGTGCTGAGCTGCACTGCACTCGTCAAAGTGTAGGTGATGAGATGCATACGACTGCTGCCCACGTGTCGGAGGGGGTGTGGGTTAGCTTCGTTCTCCTCAATCAGAGCAGGGATCGTCATTTGGTGAAGAGGAAGCATGATGCAATCGGGCAGTTGGACGCGCTTTTCCTCCCCTTTTGACTTTGTTCTTTTATATATATAAAAGAACAGAGTCAAACCAAACGATAGCAAACAAAGTTGAGCAAGCTTAAAAACTAAGTAAAGCTCTGGGGGGGGGGGAAACCAAAATAGTCTTTGATTTAGGATTCACAGCTGTTTTTTTATGTACCCTATGCATTACAGCTGTGGTTAATTACCTGGAGACCAATCATAATAATTAATTGACTTATCCAAACATGTGCTCCCTGAGAGGTGGGCGTGGCAGCAGGTGCACTCCAGGAGCCCACAGAGACTGGATTTGTGACATTTATCGAACAGTAGTTATTTTGTTTTAAATATATTTTATTTATGCATTAGCGCGTCCAATTGCCCGATTGCGTCATACTTCCTCTCCACCAATGGCGATCCCCGCTCTGATTGAGGAGAACGAAGCTAACCCACGCCACCTCCGACACGTGGGCAGCATGCCGCATGCATCTTATCACCTACACTTTGACGAGTGCAGTGCAACTCAGCGTTGTGTACGGAGAGACACACCCTGAGAGCTCTTTTTTTATTTCTGTGCAGGTGCCATCAATCAGCCAGCAGAGGTCGTAATTGCACCAGTCATGGGAGAGAGACCCCATCCGGCTTAATCCCTCCCATATCTGAACAACAGGCCAATCGTTGTTCATGTGGCCGCTCAGCCTTAGTCGACAGGCAGAGCTGAGATTGAATACGATGTATTCGAGATCCCAGCTCTGGTTCCAGGGTGTGTTTTTACCGCTGCGCCACCTGAGCGGCCCTAAATTATCAATGTTTTTTTTTTTTTTTAATTGAGCAGTATTTTAAGTATTATCTGTAGGGCAGCTAGCTGTAGCCTAGTGGTTAAGGTACTGGACTAGTAATCGAAAAGTCGCTGGTTCAAGCCTCACCACTGCCAGGTTGTCACTGTTGGGCCCTTGACCAAGCCCTTAACACTCAATTGCTCAGACAAATTATTGTCACAGTACTGTAAGTCGCTTTAGAACAAAGCGTCTGCTAAATGCCAAAAATGTAAATGTAAATCTGTAAATAGTAAGAAATATAAACAGCAGAGCTAAGGGATTTTGTACGCCATTATGAACATGATTCTGAAAGTAATTTTTTCTTAACATTTCTCATAATAATTTATGAATGCGTGTGATCAGAAAATACATTTTATTAGAAAGTGTAAGGAAAAATTCCTCGCTTCTTAAAGAAAATACCTTTCAGCCTTGAAGATGGAGGTAGCGTGCTTTCTTTCGGAGCGGGCGGCGAGGTGTCAGCATTCTCAGATTCATTTTGGTGCTGCAGTGTGGCTGAGAGTCCTCTTTCACGCTGACACTTTCATTACCTGAGAGAGACGAAGTGAGAGGAGGGTCCTGCCCTCACCGAGGCCTGCATCAGCGCTGGGATCTGATGCCATAATGGAAGTCCATTGGTATAGATCTCCTGGTTCAAAATGCTGAATGCTGCAGTAATTATGGCGCTGGCGTATGTTAGGTGTAGATGGTTTTTTTATGTATTTACTGAGCTTTTTTCTATAAGGCAGTTTTAATAAAATGCCATTTTGGTTGATGTTTTTTACTACAGTAGCAGTACAGGTACATTACTTGAAAAAAAAAAATCCCTCTTTAATTACTTTCTCACTTTTGTATTTCCAGCTTTGAATGATTTAAATTAGGCAAGAAAAATCATCAATGTTTATTTCATCATAAGAAATGAGACCACAGATTGTATCAAGTGAATCAGTGTGTTTGACTCACTCTGAACTCCCACACTCGTACAGTGAGCCTAATTAAAACCAGTCATACTGAGTACATGTTCTGCATAAATTAAATTACCATTTTAGACTAGTCCTGACACCATGTTAATGATTCTGTTGTTTTTGTGCAGTCTGGGGAGCTTAAAGTACTTCAGATTTCTTTCCAAGACCTGCTAAGGATTTAGAACATTAATGGACTAAAATCAGGGGATTAATTGGCATTCTGTGGGTCTCATAAGAAAACTGGTCTGATAGATATGATATGATTTTATTTGAAGCAATAACACCCCACTATACATTAAAACCACCTCCTGGTTTCTATACACACTGTCCATTTTATCAGCTCCACTTACCATATACAGTGTATCACAAAAGTGAGTACACCCCTCACATTTCTGCAAATATTTCATTATATCTTTTCATGGGACAACACTATAGACATGAAACTTGGATATAACTTAGAGTAGTCAGTGTACAACTTGTATAGCAGTGTAGATTTACTGTCTTCTGAAAATAACTCAACACACAGCCATTAATGTCTAAATAGCTGGCAACATAAGTGAGTACACCCCACAGTGAACATGTCCAAATTGTGCCCAAATGTGTCGTTGTCCCTCCCTGGTGTCATGTGTCAAGGTCCCAGGTGTAAATGGGGAGCAGGGCTGTTAAATTTGGTGTTTTGGGTACAATTCTCTCATACTGGCCACTGGATATTCAACATGGCACCTCATGGCAAATAACTCTCTGAGGATGTGAGAAATAGAATTGTTGCTCTCCACAAAGATGGCCTGGGCTATAAGAAGATTGCTAACACCCTGAAACTGAGCTACAGCATGGTGGCCAAGGTCATACAGCGGTTTTCCAGGACAGGTTCCACTCGGAACAGGCTTCGCTAGGGTCGACCAAAGAAGTTGAGTCCACGTGTTCTGCGTCATATCCAGTGGTTGGCTTTAAAAAATAGACACATGAGTGCTGCCAGCATTGCTGCAGAGGTTGAAGACGTGGGAGGTCAGCCTGTCAGTGCTCAGACCATACGCCGCACACTGCATCAACTCAGTCTGCATGGTCGTCATCCCAGAAGGAAGCTGACGCACAAGAAAGCCCGCAAACAGTTTGCTGAAGACAAGCAGTCCAAGAACATGGATTACTGGAATGCCCTGTGGTCTGACGAGACCAAGATAAACTTGTATGGCTCAGATGGTGTCCAGCATGTGTGGTGGCGCCCTGGTGAGAAGTACCAAGACAACTGTATCTTGCCTACAGTCAAGCATGGTGGTGGTAGCATCATGGTCTTGGGCTGCATGAGTGTTGCTGGCACTGGGGAGCTGCAGTTCATTGAGGGAAACATGAATTCCAACATGTACTGTGACATTCTGAAACAGAGCATGATCGCCTCCCTTTGAAAACTCATGGCAGTTTTCCAACAGGATAACGACCCCAAACACAACCTCCAAGATGACAACTGCCTTGCTGAGGAAGCTGAAGGTAAAGGTGATGGACTAAACCCAATTGAGCACCTGTGGCGCATCCTCAAGTGGAAGGTGGAGGAGTTCAAGGTGTCTAACATCCACCAGCTCCATGATGTCATCATGGAGGAGTGGAAGAGGATTCCAGTAGCAACCTGTGCAGCTCTGGTGAATTCCATGCCCAGGAGGGTTAAGGCAGTGCTGGATAATAATGGTGGTCACACAAAATATTGACACTTTGGGCACAATTTGGACATGTTTACTGTGGGGTGTACTCACTTATGTTGCCAGCTATTTAGACATTAATGGCTGTGTGTTGAGTTATTTTCAGAAGACAGTAAATCTACACTGCTATACAAGTTGTACACTGACTACTCTAAGTTATATCCAAGTTCTATTTCTATAGTGTTGTCCCATGAAAAGATATAATAAAATATTTGCAGAAATGTGAGGGGTGTACTCACTTTTGTGATACACTGTAGAAGCACTTTGTAGTTCTACAATTACTGACTGTAGTCCATCTATTTCTCTACATACATTTTTTGCCTGCTTTCGCACTGTTCTTCAATGGTCAGGACCCCCACAGGACCACCACAGAGCAGGTATTATTTAGGTGATGGATCATTCTCAGGACTGCAGTGACACTGACATGGTGGTGGTGTGATAGTGTGTATTGTGCTGGTATGAGTGGATCAGACACAGCAGCGCTGCTGGAATTGTACTAATACACTCCTACCTAGTTGGTCCACCTTGTAGATGTAAAGTCAGTGATCACTCATCTATTGCTGCTGTTTGAGTTGGTCATCTTCTAGACCTTCACCAGTGGTCACAGGATGCTGCCTGTGGGGCGCTGTTGGCTGGATATTTTTGGTTGGTGGACTATTCTCAGTCCAGCAGTGACAGTGAGGTGTTTAAAAACTCCAGCAGAGCTGCTGTGTCTGATCCACTCATACCAGCACAACACACACTAACACACCACCACCATGTCAGTGTCACTGCAGTGCTGAGAATGATCCACCACCCAAATAATACTAAATAATGCACTGTGTACTGTATTCTGAAACCTTTCTATCAGAACCAGCATTAACTTCTTCAGCAATCTGAGCTACAGTAGCTCGTCTGTTGGATCGGACCACACGGGCCAGCCTTCGCTCCCTGCCTAATATATCCCACGCACTAACAGGTGCCGTGATGAAAAGATAATCAGTGTTATTCACTTCACCTGTCAGTGGTCATAATGTTATGCCTAGTCTGTTTATATCTGACAGTTCTTGAATAAATAACAGAAAATCAACAGAACAAATTCTGGCATCTAAAAGCAGAACCAACAACCGCTGAACATCAGATAGAACTCTGCAAACAGAGGTCTGGTTAAACTCGTAGCCAAAACAAATTGTCAAGGATTTTTGTGGAGAAAAAAAAACATTACTGTCACGAGATAGATTTATAAGGCTGCCTTGCTGTGATGCACCCAAGTGTAGTAGAGCATCTTCATCCACATTCAGAAGAATATTAAATCTATGATAATTAAATATCTGGAGCTGGAATGTAGCCACTCGACAGGAACTCAGCTTTGTTATCAGCTTTGTAACACTAGCTGAGAGGGAGTAGACAACATTATACACAATAATACCAAATACAGGCTTATACTGTATATACATATAGCGACCAGGCATAATATTATGACCACTGACAGGTGAAGTGAATAACACTGATTATCTCTTTATCACAACACCTGTTAGTGAGTGGGATATATTAAGCAGCAAGTGAACATTTTATCCTCAAAGTTGATGTGTTAGAAACAGAAAAAATGGACAAGCGTGAGGATTTGAGTGAGTTTAACAAATTGTGATGGCTAGATGACTGGGTCAGAGCATCTACAAAACTGCAGCTCTTGTGGGGTGTAGTGGTCAGTACAACAGTGGTAAACCGGCAACAGGGTCATGGGCGGCCAAGGCTCATTGATGCACGTGGGGAGTGAAGGCTGGCCCGTGTGATTCAACCGACTATGGCAAGCCGACTGAGGCAGTGTGATGCTTTGGGCAATGTCCTGCTGGGAAACCTTGGGTCCCGCCATCCATGTGGATGTTACTTTAACACGTACCACCTACCTTAGCATTGTTGCAGACCATGTACACCCTTTCATGAAACCAGTATTCCCTGATGGCTGTGGCCTCCTTCAGCAGGATAATGTGTCCTGCCACAAAGCAAAAATGGTTCAGGAATGGTTTGAGAAGCACAACAATGAGTTTGAGGTGTTGACTTGGCCTCCAAATTCCCCAGATCTTAATCCAATCGAGCATCTGTGGGATGTGCTGGACAAACAAGTCCGATCCTTACAGGAGTTACTACTTACTGCTGCTAACATCTTGGTGCCAGATACCACAGCACACCTTCAGGGGTCTAGTTTGGTGGTTGCTTTTTACGTTCATATCTTAGTCCCAGAGTCTCTTGGTCAAGTCATGACTTGGACAAGTCCACTTAATCTGTTAGGCTCATCTTAGTCTCATCCCAATTTGTCTTGGTTTGGACTTTGACTTGACGTCCCACAGTCTTACTGTTTATCTTGACCATGACTTAGACTCTTTTATCTTTATCTGGTCTGGAGTCACTTGACCATGAAGGCTAATGTCTTTATCTCATCTTAATCCTGTTGCCCTCTTGGTCTTAATCTTGACCTACTCTCAGAATTAGACTTATTGCCGCTTTGTGGAAATGCTGGAACCACCGTTCAGCCTCACTCACTCTGTTGTTAAATGTTTTATTGACATTATTTATAAGGCATTGCTGCTATTTTTATGACTTGTTTATGTTGACTCATGCTGTAAATACTTCTAAGCAACCTTCATAAAAATAGTTACTCAAGACTTGTTTGTATTTGTCCACAGAGACATGCATCATGCTCCTGCAGCACTGCACATCCATAAATAGCTAGCATTAAAAGCATTCAGACTCTCTCTCCGAAGGTCAAACGTTGTACGGTTTCCAACAGGAGACATGCTCACTCTCCCTAATGTATGTATTTTTTGCTGACTCCCCCTATATATCTATTTTTTGCTGTGTTTAGGTGCTCAATGTGACCCTGATGGAAAACGAAGATGTGGTGCTGGAGGACCTGGGTGGTCTAGAGCCCTCCATCCTGGCCAACAAGTCCGTGCTGACAAGAGGCCTGATAGTGAAGAGCTCCAGTAATCAGATCTCCATCCACTTCACCAGTAAGAAGCAGTCAAGACCAAACTCCCTGCTGCTGCGCTACAGAGGTGAGATTTGCTCAAGGATGCTTCACTTACTGTATCTGGTACAGATAGAAAAATGACTCCAAGTGTAATGAGGGTAAGACTTTGCAAGAGGACAAGTGTACTAACCAGATGTTAGCTTTATAGAAGCTATAATGACCAGCAGCTGTGCAGATATACACAAGGCAGTTAGATGTAAGTGCAAATTGTTGTTATATAGACTATTCCAAAAGTAAAATCAGAATTTACAACCTCAAATCAGAAAAAGTTGGGACAGTTTGGAAAATGCAAATAAAATAAAAATGCAGTGTGACTTACATTGACTTTGACTTTTTTTTTTTTTTTTTTTTGATTGCAGACAGGATAAACCCAAGATATTTCATGTTTTGTCTGCTCAACTTCATTTCATTTGTTAATATACCTCCATTCCTGCATTTCAGGCCTGCAACATATTCCAAAAAAAGTTGGGACGGGGGCAATTTAGTAATGAGGTTAAAAAAACTAAATAATAATGTGATCCCAAACAGGTGATTGTAATCAACGGCAAGGGATTACTTTGGCAAACCTTTGTCAAGCACTATAATACAGAGTTACATGCACAAATGGCACTTAAAACTTTACTGTGCAAAAAAAAGAAGCCTTATGTCCAGAAGCGGCGTCAACTTCTCTGGGCTCGGAGGCATCCAGGATGGACCATCACACAGTGGAAATGTGTATTGTGGTCAGATGAATCAGCATTCCAGGTCTTTTTTTGGAAAAAATGAACACCATGTGCTCTGGACCAAAGACGAAAAGACCATCCAGACTGTTATCAGCAACAAGTCCAAAAGCCAGGGTCTGTCATGGTATGGGGCTGTGTCAGTACCCTTGGCAAAGGTCATTTACACTTCTGTGATGGCAGCATTAATGCAGAAAAGTACATTGAGCTCTTAGAGCAACATGCTGCCTTCAAGACGTCATCTTTTCCAGGGACGTTCATGCATTTTTCAACAAGACAATGCAAAACCACATGCTGCACACATTACAAAGGCATGGCTGTGGGTACTGGACTGGATGTGTAGAGGATTTTGAAACGAAAAATGCGACAACAACGACCCTGTAATGTTGCACATCTTAAGACGCGTTTGCAGGAAGAATGAGACCAAAAAAAAGCTTAAAACATTAAATCACTTGGTCTCGTCTGTGCCAAAATGTCTTTTAAGTGTGGTGAAAAGGAACGGCAACATTACGAAGTGCTAAATGCTTTACTGTCCCAACTTTTTTTGGAATGTATTGCAGGACTGAAATGCAGGAATGGATGTTTATTAATAAATGAAATGAAGTTGACCAAATAAAACATGAAATATCTCAGGTTCATCCTGTCTGCAATCAAATAAAAGTCAAAGTAAATGTAAGGAACACTGTGTTTTTTTTATTACTTGCATTTTTCATGCTGTCCCAACTTTTCATGATTTGGGGTTGTACAACGAGCATAATAAACTCACTAATGATGGAAAATCAGTGGGAAACTTGAGCTTTTTTCATTTCAACAAGACACTTCAAAGTCATTTGTTTTTTGCTCATTTTAGCCTGGCTCAATCACGTGACTGAACTAGGTAATACAGGCAGTTGTAGTCTAGCGTTTAAGGCACTGGACTAGTAATCAAAAGATCGCTGGTTCAAGCCGCACCTCTGCCAGGTTGTCACTGTTGGGCCCTTGAGCAAAGCCCTTAACCCTCAATTGCTAGACAGTATGCTGACCTACTACTGTAAGTAGTACAGTGGTTGGGGACCACTGGGCTAGATAATGGTTGTATATCCTAATCAAAGCAGAAATGTAAAAACTAGGCAGGATACCAGAGTATTGCTAGGTGTGGGTGGTAAAAGATGTTAAATCTGAAAAATAAGCTATGATTAGGCATGCTGCTTTACTATCTGATCAAATTAGCTTTTCTCATTCTCATTCAGTTCAGATTGGAAGTTTACCTGAAATAGCTGGTTGGCTGATAATGGCATGTGTTTTCTGTCCTTTTATACCCTTCTGTGGTTGGGGGGGGGGGGGGGGGGTATATTGGTGTATTCCTTGACATTATAATGGCAGTACATTTTTGTTATGTAGTTTGTCTGTTTTAATTACTAAAGAACATATTACGGGCATCATCAGTCAATAGTAGCTCAGCGATTCCGGCTCTGGGCTATTTATTCAAAGGTTGGTGGTTCAAGTCCGGTGCCGTTCTGTGTCTGTTGGGCCCTTATCCCTCTCTGCTTCAGGGCCGGTGTATTTTACTAACCCCTGCACTCCGACTTCAACTTAAAAACTGGAAAGAAAATAAACGTATATACAGCGATAAAGGCTGTTTTTATTATTTACCCTCTTCATATGTTAACCTTTATGTAATTGAAGTTTTAGAATGCTGTTGCTAGGTAACTGAGCTACATTTTAGTTATTTAGTGCAAATAAAAAATTTTAGCTATTTATCATGTATCCAACAACAGAAATATTTAGGCTAAGTCGTTCCAAAAAGACAACTTTACACCTACACAGCTAGTGTAGGTGTGAGATGCCTCATGTCTATAAAATTATTATAGACATGAGGCATAAGCTTCAGTTCATCTTCTGAGTGACTTTAACCATAGCACCACTCTTAACAACTGTGGTGAGCAGTAAATCACCTCAGAACACTCTCAATGCCAAACATTGAGGCAAATAGGTAACAAAAGCAGAAACCGTGTGCTTCAAATCCTGTCAGCCTTGTTTGATGAATCTTGATTTTAAAATTTGGAATTTCAAAATTGTTTACCTAATCTGGCTTACAATGGCTCAGTGGGTAGCGCTGTCGCGTCACAGCGAGAAGGTCCTGTGTTCGATTCCCAGGTGGAACGGTCCAGTTCCTTTCTGTGTGGAGTTTGCATGTTTTCTCCATGTCTGTGTGGGTTTCCTCCGGGAGCTCCGGTTTCCTCTCACAGCCCCAAAGACATTCAAGTGAGGTGAATTGAAGATACAAAATTGTCCATGACTGTGGTTGACATTAAAGGCTTGAACTGATGAATCTTGTGTAACCAGTAACTACCTGATTTGTCATGAATGGAACCAAAATGTGTAAAACATGACATTAAAATCCTAATAAATAAATCAATATAATATTGACAGTTTACTGTTACTATCATTTTAAAATTGTTCTTCATGCCGCTCAGGTGGCACAGCGGTAAAACACGCTAGCACACCAGAGCTGACATTTCGAACTCATCGGTTCGAAACTCAGCTCTGCCATCCGGCTGGGCCGGGCGCCTACATGAACAATGATTGGCTTGTAGGTAGGACATGCCGGAGAGGGACTCCTCATAACTGAGCGAATTACGACCTCTGCTGGCTGCACAGGGTCGAGGGATAATGAGTTGATCAGGGAGTGGCTCTCCGTTCACAAAGCTGATCCGCATATGAATTCGCCTCGTGCAGGTGAAAAGATGCATTCGGCTACTGCGCACGTGTCGGGGGCGGGAGGGAGGGTGTGTGTCAGTCTCGCTCTCCTCAATCAGAAGTGGGGATCAGCATCAGTAGAGAGAAAGCCTAATGCAATCAGGTAACTGGATACAACTAGATTGGGAGGAAAATTGGGAAAAATGCAACAAAAAAAAAAGAACACACCATGCCAAACCCTGAGGCAAATAGACTACAAAAATAAATATCTTGTGGTTCAAATCCTGTCAGCCAAAACAACTAAATAAGCTACAGTGGACACAGGCTCGCTGAAACTGAAAGATTAAAGATTGAAAAAATGTTGTTGACTGGTGGTGGTGGTGTAATGGTGATGACATCTGATTCCAAAAAAGCCAATCATGTCAGCATTGACCGAACTCTCCAAGGAAAGTCACAAACACCTTGTGAATTTTTTTCCACCAAGAATTAGGGCTGTTCTAGAAGTAAAAGGAGTCATACATATGAAGTATGGAAGGACCCCCTCCCCCCGTACTGTTACTATAATTAATTTGAAAACAGTTGCTTGTATTTTTTAACGAATATCTCATAAGCTCCCCAACTGTTCCAGATTATAAGATCTGAACCTACACTTGATCTTTTTAGTTTGAGTCTAAGAGACAGTAGAATAATCCACACACCAGCTTACGGCTTCTAATTATCTACGTTAAGCCTTGTTCTGCTGCTTAGTCTACAGACTCACTCCAACATCATCTCTGTAATAGTTTAATAATTCCATCATTCCCAAAGCTGCTTTTAACAAGGCAGGTTGGTAGATATTTTAAGTGTCCATGTACTTATGGTGCTGGACTTTTTGACCGTTAAGCTGAGCGTATGTACCATTTTGCAACGTATACTCATCTGGTCCTGCAAATAGCGCTAACCACAGAGCAGTTTTGTTTCTGTTATAAGCATCCTTTTGTATCTCACTTCCTCTAACTAAACGTTAAGCATATTTTAGAGCAGGGGTGCCCAATACGTCGATCGCGATCTACCAGTCGATCGCACAGTGCACGCTGGTAGATCGCGCCTCATTCAAACAGGTCAACGTGATTGACATGAAATGTGGCCAATGTTTCTTTAATTTGCTGTTTGTTACCATAGGTACACCTCAGCCAGCCTAAAGCACTGCTAATCTAGAAAGTTTTTATTCACCATTTTTGCATTTTTTCTTGTCTAACCGACGCTGTTTGTGAAGATGAGTACGCAACCAAGCACAAAGAAACCAAAAACGGTTCGATTCAGGCAAGACCACTGCAACGGAGAATATTTAGATCTTATGTTACATACTGAAATTTTAACCCTATAATCTGACATTCATATGAAGTCAAGGGCCTCTGCTGGTCAATTTTGGAACTTGCTGGCTGAGGAAAAATATCCAAACATAAGAAAATGTGCCACATACACATATTGCCAAAAGTATTCACTCACCCATCTAAATCATTGAATTCAGGTGTTCCAATCACTTACATGGCCACAGGTGTATAAAACCAAGCACCTAGGCATGCAGACTGCTTCTACAAACATTAGTGAAAGAATGGGTCGCTCTTGGGAGCTCAGTGAATTCCAGCCTGGTACCGTGATAGGATGCCACCTGTGCAACAAGTCCAGTCGTGAAATTTCCTCGCTACTGAATATTCCACAGTCAACTGTCAGTGGTATTATAACAAAGTGGAAGCGATTGGGAATGACAGCAACTCAGCCCCGAAGTGGTAGCCACGTAAAATGACAGAGCGGGGTCAGCGGATGCTGAGGTGCATAGTGCGCAGAGGTCGCTAACATTCTGCAGAGTCAATCACTACAGACCTCCAAACTTCATGTGGCCTTCAGATTAGCTCAAGAACAGTGTGTAGAGAGCTTCATGGAATGGGTTTCCTTGGCCGAGCAGCTGCATCCAAGCCTTACATCACCAAGCGCAGTGCAAAGCGTCGGATGCAGTGGTGTAAAGCACGCCGCCACTGGACTCTAGAACAGCGGAGACGTGTTCTCTGGAGTGACGAAACACGCTACTTCGTCTGGCAATCCGATGGACGAGTCTGGGTTTGGTGGTTGCCAGGAGGATTATACTTGTCTGTCTGCATTGTGCCAAGTGTAAAGTTTGGTGGAGGGGGGATTATGGTGTGGGGTTGTGTTTCAGGAGTTGGGCTCCGCCCCTTATTTCCAGTGAAAGGAACTCTTTGTGGGAACAGTTTGGGGATTACCCCTTCCTGTTCCAACATGACTGCACACCAGTGCACAAAGCAAGGTCCATAAAGACATGGATGAGCGAGTTTGGTGTGGAAGAACTTGACTGGCCTGCACAGAGTCCTGACCTCAACCCGATAGAACACCTTTGAGAAGAATTAGAGCGGAGACTGCGAGACAGGCCTTCTCGTCCAACATCAGTGTCTGACCTCACAAATGCGCTTCTGGAAGAATGGTCAAAAATTCCCATAAACACACTCCTAAACCTTGTGGAAAGCCTTCCTAAAAGAGTTGTTATAGCTGCAAAGGGTGGGCCGACATCATATTTAACCCTATGGATTAAGAATGGGATGTCACTCAAGTTCATATGCGTGTGAAGGCAGACAAGTGAATACTTTTGGCAATATAGTGTAAATCTGTGTCTTTATAAGCTCTTGTAAGTATTCAGAATGAACGAAGGCATCTCAAACTCTGACCTTGTCTTATGTCTGAGTGTTTTCCCCATAAAGGATTCACAGAGTTCTTTCTTTCCTGATCTATGTCTATAGAAGGGACGTCTGTGTAGTTGAATCTAGGCTGCACCTAACACTGGTTTAAAAGAAAAGATATTAGCAGGAATTAAAGGTTTGGCAAATTAAATTTGGGTATGAACTATGTTTAGGAAAGCAGGAACTAAACAGAATAATAGCCTTAAAAGCTGCATTAAAACAGTAGAGCAAATATGGAAAATGACAGGCCATGGCCCTTTGGCATTCAGCTGGGACAAAGTGCTCCTCATGTTCCATTC